>NW_024582417.1:649042-655894 GCF_018398535.1 Haplochromis burtoni
CACACACACACACACACAACTGCTGCATTAGTGTTGTAATTGAAAATATACTTTAAACCAAATTATTTCATATATTTTGAACAGTGTAAGACACTTTGATTTTAATTGAAATTCCTCTGCAAAGGATATACATTACCTACAGGAATCTTCTGACACTCGGTAAAAAGAAAACTAGGTAACAATAAAACATGCTGTTTGATTTACAGTCATCCAAAGCTCCTTGCAAGAATCAAAGATGTGTATTTCAATATGGGTGGCCTGCTGGGAGTTGAACATCTTATCTTTGCTGTATTATTGCCCTGGTTCTCCCATTGATGCTGGCCAAAATCACGAGAAGGACAGAAATTGTGTGTTTTCATCTATGCGAGGACAGGGAGACTGCGGGAGCCGTCCTTTGTGAGGTTTGTATTGGATGTCCTAGCTCGGCTGCAGCAAATGCACAAAGACCTCCGGCTGTCTTTGAAGTAGACTAGCTAGCTGCTGCCCTAAAAAATTGAAATAAATGACAGCAAAGGAAGGAGAAAGTGACACTGCCCCTGCACTGCTTTTCCAGCGAACGCTCTTCCTTAACCCCAGCAGAGTATTTCTGAGTTGATACATATCACTTGTCATTTTTAGGTGCTAGAAACAAAATCCCTAGAGACAGAGGTGACGCACTGCATATAAACAATTCAACAGAGCAGCGTGTTTACTGTATCAACACTGAAGGATCAGTGTAACTGCATATTCAGCTCTCTGCACACACACCCCTGCACCACAGAGTTGGCACCAGCAAGCTACGTGTATGCTAAGCAGCTTGTTAGCAGGACGCCAATAACGTTGCTGCAATTACAGTAGCTCTGTGCATAACCAGTGTAAGGAAAACTGGAACCTCCTCACTGAAAATTGAGCCGAGTTGAAATTGGTTTGATGTGCATTCCCTGTCATCTGCATATAGAGAAGACGCCACATGAGACAAATTAGAAATCAGCCGAGAAAAGAATGGATTTTCTTTTTGCCATTTTTCTTATTCTCAGAAGAAGAAGCAACATTCCTCTTTACTAATTTATTTCTTCTACCCGCTGCTTTACTTAGCGGCGTCTCATCTGCTCAACTCGCCAGCCTTATCATTCTTTGTATTTCTAATCTTCCTGATTAATAATCAAAGTACGTCACATGTGGCCTTGTTTCATCTTGTTGCCACAAGAAGCAACGGGCAGCCAGCCTCAGATTTAGTTATGAATACCAATTAATGCAACGTGAATCATGTATTTGCTCCTGGCAGTCAGGAATGCTGTTAATAAATATGATTTTGCTGGTTAACCTATGTTCTCTGTGCCTTTGTCCTGTGTGTTTTTGTTCTGAATTTTGTCTCCCAAGGTCTGTTCCACAGAGCCATCATCCAGAGTGGTTCAGCGCTGTCCAGCTGGGCTGTCAACTACCAGCCAGTCAAGTACACTCGCATGCTTGCTGAGAGGGTTGGCTGCAATGTGTTGGACACAGTAGACATGGTGTCCTGCCTGCAGAAGAAAAGTGCTAAAGAGCTGGTTGAGCAAGACATCCAGGCTGCCCGTTACCGCGTGGCTTTTGGCCCTGTCATCGATGGTGATGTCATCCCAGATGACCCAGAGATCCTGATGGAGCAGGGCGAGTTCCTTAACTATGATATAATGCTGGGTGTTAATCAGGGAGAGGGCCTGCGCTTTGTGGAGAATGTGATGGACCTGGAAGACGGTGTGTCTGGCAGCGACTTTGACTTTGCTGTGTCCGACTTTGTGGACAGTTTGTATGGCTACCCAGAAGGGAAGGACACACTGAGGGAGACAATCAAATTCATGTACACAGACTGGGCTGACAAGGACAACCCAGAGACTAGGAGGAAGACCCTGGTGGCCCTCTTCACTGACCACCAGTGGGTGGAGCCGTCGGTGGTAACAGCTGACCTACACGCCCGCTACGGCTCGCCCACCTACTTCTACGCCTTCTACCACCACTGCCAGAGCCTTATGAAGCCAGTGTGGTCAGACTCAGCGCATGGAGATGAGGTGCCTTATGTATTTGGCATCCCCATGGTGGGCCCAACTGATCTGTTCCCCTGTAATTTCTCCAGGAACGATATCATGCTCAGCGCTGTGGTTATGACTTATTGGACCAACTTTGCGAAAAGTGGGTGAGTAACAGTGGATTCAGCAAAAAGTAAAGTAATAAGAATGTGACTCATTTACACATTCTTTGAAATGCATTAAATTGCCATTCATTCTAATTTCATATTCCTGTCTTGGCTTAGAAATGATTGTGAAATAACATAACTGTCCCCAAATTGTGCCTTAGTTTTTATTGCTTTGCATCAATTCCTGACATTAAAAAGATTTTAATTTAGACAACTTATTGTGCAATAGGTCTCCTTACCTTTGCTGCAACTGGTTTGACCTCATTAAAAATGTTTTAAAAACAGTTTAACTCTGCACCCATACGTGTGAACTTAATTGCTTCCCTGCATACATAATGCCAAATCCTAAAAAAATCAGACATCAATCCAGCACAGTCATATCAGCTGACAAAACTGAGTGTATCTATTTAGTCTCTTTTTTAAACAGTCAAAGTCTTGTTTAGCTATCTCTAAAACCTGGTGTAATGCACATAACACAGTTTCATCACTTTGGGCAGCTGTCCGAAAGGTAAGGGCTAATAAAATTTACAGCTTCATTCGAATAAATGTTTAAAGCAGTTCATTGGTGTTTAACAAAAAGGTTACACTGAAGAGAAAGTTTGAAGACACAGTTTAGATGTGCTCTATAAATTTAAGGCCAGCTTTAGTGAGTTGTGTTTTTTGATAGGAGTGACTCACTTTGTCACTACGGAAATACGTCGACTTGTATTACAGATAAATGCTGGTAATAAATAAGTGTTTAGAGACGAACTCTTATTTTTCACTCAGGATCTGTCTTTCCTTCTGGCAGATTAGTTTTTTTTAAATTGATTTTACAAGGAGGCAAAAAAAAAATGCAGCCGATTCATCTATATATCTGTCTTCAATTTTCAGTGATTGTGAGTTTATTTTGCCCAAAACAAGCAAAGATCAAATTGCACTAACTGAAAGGCTTCCAGTAGGATGTGGAGTTGGAGTGGAGCTCTGCACCTTTTTTTCTGACAGCTTTGTTTTTCAATTCATCATACCAAGGCAAAGATTTACTAAGTGTGTTTGAAGATAAAAGACATCTAAGTGAGTTGTGGTGGAGGGCTCCCCTGCTGCATGCCAGAGTCTTCCTTCATTTTGAATGCACAACTGCAATGAATCTTTGTGGGTGATGGCCCTAGTGGTTGGCAGATATGCAGCACTGATCACTATAGGCTGCTGTTTCAGTGTGTGGGGGATGAGGGGATGCTGAGCTCTTGAGGAGAGTTTGTGATATTACATTGTGTTGACCTGTTGTTTTGCTTATATATTGATAAGGTTTCTCTCCTCTTTCTGTATTGCATTTCATTGGAAAAGCTATCTTTCCTTATATATTTGGAAGGGCAAAATTTATGGACTTGACTTGTGGGCCTGAGCAATGAGGTTAATGTCATTTTCACCAGAGGGGGCAGTTTTACCAGACTTTTTTTAAGTACAAGAAAAGAGGTTTTGTTAAAAAAAATAAAAAAAATCTTGTAAAAGCACCAAGAGTACAAATTCAACTTCTTTAATCAAGTAAAAGTGAAAAAGTACATGCTGTGAAATGTACCAAACGAACTGAATCTCATGTTATATTAATTGCATCATAAAATAATATTAATACATAGGAATAGAAAGTCCATTTCAACTTAAATTGTAATTCTGATGACTGTACTCGGCTTGAATTCCTGTTATGCAGAACAGAAGCAGAGGACAAACAAAGGGAATAAATAAAACCAGCTCTGTTTGCATTTGCCTTCAACTGCAGACTTTGCCTCAACGGCTAAACAGGAAAATGTGTATAGTCAGTGAGATTTGGCATGTGTGTGAACCCTAAGCTTGTGGTGGTGCGGTGGGGAAAGAATCACTTAGAACTAAGATAGAATAATTCCTGTTCTGAGCTCCATTTTTTTGTATACAGGCTTTGATCAGCTGACCTGTGTAGCTGCTCTGAATTCAACAAGATATAAGCAGATGCTTTTGCATAAACTGATTTCCAAAGCCTAGACAGTATAAAGCTAAGGTAGGATTCATTGGGTGAATCTAAACAGCACGATCACCCTCAATCTACTGATGTAATCTTACATTGACCATGAACACCACAGCCGCTCATGCACCAGTCCAACAAAGTACAACATTATAAACTTCACTACACTACTGCAAACCTGCATGCCCTTCACGAAATTGCAACCTTTTATGTAACCTTTTAATAGCGAAATATTCGTATAAAAGAAATTTGAATGTTACGTATAAGCATCAATTTCAAATCTTAACGAACAGACCTTACCCTTAAAAATAATTAATAATAACCCTAAAAAATAAACCCGTCCTTTTTCTTACATCTTTCTCCATTTCTAAGTGAAGTTATCTCACTTTCTTTGCTCTCTCTGAGGAACAAAAACAACAACTATACTTTTAGCTAGTAGATGTGTGTCAAACTGCACAGAAACACTTTGTTTGCTGACATTTGTTGAACTCTTAGAAATATTGAATTTAAAATCACCTGCTAGTTAAAAAAAAAATTCTTCCTTTATAGTCACTTCTTTTCTGTAGCTCTAGCAGTCACAACTTATAAACACCTTCACTAAAAACATCATTCCAGATCATTTAGTCCAATTAAACCCCTGAATACAGCGCTAAATGAGGCCTAAATTTGTATTTTTTAAAAAAAAAAAATCTTTAATCTCTTTGTGTATGGTTAGCGCCGGTGATTGACACACCGGTAGGGTTGTCTTTTATGTTTTTTGTTCCCTCCATTTAGATTCAGCCTGATGTTTGAAGGTGCTCAGTGACAGCATATAATAACTCCCCTCAAATGGCTAAAGTAAACATTTAAGTAATGAGCCTGTTTAAAAATGTAAGGAGCAGAAAGGAGAGTTATTTGTGATAAAGATAGGGAGTAAAAGTAAAAAGATGCCAAAAAAAAAAAACCTAAGTAGAAATTCCTGCAAATTCTTCTTAAGTTTAAGAATAGTAACTGTAACAACCAAATACTTTGCACTTCCCTCCTGTTATTAAAACAGTAGTGATGTAGATATTTTCAATAGTGATGCCCATTGATGTTAGGGCAAATATAAGCCAAATCACATATTTAAAAAATCTAATGTTCATTGAATTAGGATTAAAGAGGATTGTGCTAAAAGTTAATATATATTGAAATTAATTTCCCTCCAAGGCTAAAATTTACCTGTGATGTCTTCATAGGGATCCTAACAAGCCAGTGCCACAGGACACCAAGTTCATCCACACCAAGGCCAACCGCTTTGAGGAGGTAGCCTGGTCCAAGTATGACCCCTACGACCAGCTGTACTTGCACATTGGCCTGAAGCCTCGTATCCGTGACCATTACCGTGCAACCAAAGTAGCCTTCTGGAAACACCTGGTGCCCCATCTCTACAACCTCCATGACATGTTCCATTACTCCTCCACCACCACCAAGGTCACACCACTGGATCCCACCCAGTCCAATGGCAAGAGGTCTGGGGGTACTGGACGCCCGCCTTTATCCACTGCCCACAGTAGCGGAGAAGGAGGGAGAGAGATGGGTCCTCTGATCATGCCAAACCCGAGAGATTACTCCACAGAGCTCAGTGTCACTATTGCTGTCGGGGCGTCACTGCTGTTCCTCAACGTTCTGGCCTTTGCTGCTCTGTACTACCGCAAGGACAAGCGCAGCCGCCAGGACACTTCACAGCAGCCCAGTCCGCAGCGCGAAAGCAAAGGCAATAATGCAAGCCACACCACAACAGTAGACGAGACCTTGTCATCCCAGCAAAGGAACCAGTGCGAGGCCCTTCACAATCCTCTCCACGTCTCGCCCAGTTTGGACTATACGCTCAGTCAGCGCCGCTCCCCTGACGACATCCCTCTGATGACCCCCAACAACATCACCATGATCCCCAACTCCCTAATGGGCCTTTCCAACATGAGTCCATACAGCACCTTTCCCGCTGGCTACAGCTCTGCAGGCCTGCCCAGCACCCACTCTACCACAAGGGTATAACCTGGCAGCCAGAAAGAGATGAGAAATGTGACATAGATGAAAAATGGAAATGTAAAGCTGTATTTAGGATGTGTAGGTAAAATAGGATTTAATATGTATGTTCTGTCTTTTTCCAAAGGTGTACAACCGCGAACATCCTGCCTTTGCTTTCTCATAATAGGAAGTCTAACTGCAGAGTCATTTTATAATAATCATTTTCAAAGGCAGTCGAAAAGAAAAAGTGCATTTCATTTTCCACTTTGGCTTTTTTGGAACTTTACCTAGCAAGAACTTAGTATAATGTTTGTACAGTTGGATTTGTATGGGAAGTTTTTCTTACTCTGTGATATCTATTTTGATCTCGTGGAACAAAGTGACATTACAACTCATGGTGGACAGAGATGAGATCTGGGAGAAGCATAAAAGCAGTATTATTATTACTATTATCAAGCTATTTTATACATATTTCTCATGGTACATTGCTTATTATGAAAATGTATTTTTACTGTAATTACTTTAAAATGCCTTGTACAGCACATCGCTTACATGAGGAATTACTGTGGAGTCATGCCAACAATGGATTGAAGTTTTACTGGTCACATGTGTTAAAACTGTCCAATTTACCCAAAATATTTCTATCTGGTAGTGCAAATTATAGCACTGTGTGTGTGTGTGTGTGTGTGTGTGTGTGTGTGTGTGTGTGTGTGTGTGTGTGTGTGTGTGTGTGTGTGTGTGT
>NW_024582417.1:655914-679104 GCF_018398535.1 Haplochromis burtoni
GTGTGGTGCGAGTGTGTGGCTGACAGCTGCAGTACAAAAATGTAAATTAGGCACTGGTTGAAATTAACCATTGGGTTTTGCATATGTAGTATTGTGTAATTTATTGTAGTCTATTTGAGTAACCTTGCTATGTTATTGTTTTATGTGCTTTTCAATTTTTGCTTAGTACATCGTAGCAATAGATCTTCTGCTTCACTATAAAGAGAAAATTGCTTAAGATGTGTTTTTCCTACTCTAACCAAACTCATGGTTCTTTTGGCTTGGCTTGTTTGTACAGAATAAACTTAGACCAACATTTTATTTGTCGTTTGTTTATGAAAAGCCTACTGTAAGGTCTTCAGAGAGATGACTGTAATTACATTGTAACTGTATGTATACCAATTCAGTTATTCACATTTAAAAAGCAGTTTTATGAACCTTGCAGAATATTGCTCCCTCTCCAAGTGGTTTGGACCCCTTGTCAAGCTAAACCCAGGGGTCTTTCTGTACTGAAAGGACACGATGGACCTCAAGCTTTGCGATTTGAGTTCTTTGAACCTATAAAATTGTTTACTGGTAATCTAAATGAGATGGCTATTAAAAGATTTTTGGAACTAAAGATGAGTCTTGTCCGAATCTGGGATTTGAACACAATTTATAGGGAAAAAGCAGGTATAATGACAACTTATAAATCGTATATGTCAAGAAAGGTAGTCCTAAGCTGTATAATATCTAGGTCATGATTAGCCTTAGAGATGCAGTTACAGGGGAACTGTGCTGCATTTACACTGTTACACTGTTCCTGGAGTGTTTTTTAAAACCTTGGTAAGCCGCTAAAAAAATCATGTAAGATATTTGAAAATCTGGGGATAAAGAAGTGAGATCAACAGACCTCTGTAACTGGCTTCTCTTCTTCGCTTGAGGCTAGCAGCTGGATGCTGCATCAGCTGACACTATTTCAGCACACCTAACTCTCCAGCTGAAGTGTTTTCTGATGAGTTGCAAAAAAGATGTCTCCAGTTCAGTTATAATTTGGATTTTAAAGTCCAGTATTGTTAAATAGTTTGAATGTGATGCTGAATAAGTGGAATCTCGATTATTTCCAGTGAAGTAATTTAAAAGATGTGAGGTTAATTTAGGTTTAGATAAGGCTTGGGGTTAAAATTAGACTATCTATGTTGATTTGTTCTCTCTAAAGCATTACTAGGTCAGTAACTTATATATGCTATGTTGGTTATCTTTTCCGAGTGTAATAGATAATATAATGGATTGGCCTAGCATCTGGGTCTGAAAAGTGAAACCACCACAGATATATCTTAAAACTACAATCTTTCTAATAGCCAGTGGGGCCAATACTTGTCTGTGAAAACACTTCCAGCCCTATAGAGGTCTATGAGAAAACAGCCTTTAGCTTTGACATATGTAATAACTCCTACTGATTTTTTGGGTTCACTCACTTGTTTTGACTCTAATTGAATAAAACATTATTTCCATTTTGCTCCGTTTTGCATTCCAAGTGTCTGTTCAATTTAATTCAGTGTTATTTATATAGCGCCAAATCACAAAAACTGTTGTCTCAATGTGCTTTATATTGTAAAGGTGCTACAATACTAAAGAGAAAATCACAAAAATCAGACAATCCAATTATGAGCAAACACTTAGTGTTGGTGGGAAGGAAAAACTCCCTCTCAACAGGAAGAAATCTCTGGCAGATCCAGCCTCAGGGAGGGGCAGCCATCTGCTGTGAACGGTTGGGGGTGTGAGGCGACAGGACAAGAGAAACACTGTGGAAAAGAGCCACACATTAATGACTAATTAAAGGAGAAAGGAGAAATTCTTAGAAAGAAGAGATCCTCCGAAAGAAAAATCTCTCCATACACCACAGTGGAGACACAAACCATGCCACGGTGTCTAAGTCCATCTATGTCCAATCTATGAATCAGAATCAGATTGCCTTTTATTGTCATTGCAATATCTAATACAAGAAATTAAGGTGATATTTCTGCCAACAAAGACATTCACACAAAAAAACAGTTTTTACATAGTGAACCAAACCCTTTCAGGAGAAGACAATAAATATTTATGAATATGAATGAGTCCAATTGCCTCACAATAATAATGTTTAATTCAGAACAATGTTTACACATGGAGAAAAACTCATGTTGGACATGTAGGGTCTAAGCAGGTCAAACAGCAAGTGACCTGGTGGAAGGTTTCTTTAGTGATCCTGAAGGCTCTTGAGAGGTATCTCTCTCTTGCAGTCTCTTCCATAGAGGGGATACAGCCAGTGATCTTTTCTACTTTCTTTGGATAGCCTTTTTAATGTCCTGCACTGCGGGAGGCCTGGTGAGATTGTTGGAAATAAAGGTCCCAAAAAATTTAAAAACATGGACCCTCTCAATAGAGTCTCCACTGATGACCGAGTGAGCCTCTGCTCTTCGTGATGTCTATGATTTATTTTGTTTTCTTTTGCAAGATTGTTTGCTGAACACCACATGACCAGTTGATGGACCTCAGCCCTGTAGAGAGAGTCATCTGCCGCTCATATGAGTCCCACTAGTGTGGTGACATTAGCAAATTTAATAATGGTTTTAATGGGATGGACTGAGGTGCAGTGTTTGGTAGGAGAGGAAAGACTAAACTCAGCCAGCTTCTTGATCAGGCTCTATGGCGTGATGCTGTTAATGTTGAGTTATAGTCAACATAGAGCATCCTCACATTTTTTGATTCATTTGATGATTCAAGGCGGAGTGGAGAGCTGTCGCAATGGCATCCTCTGTGGATTTGTTCACTTTGTAAGCATAGTGATGTGGATCAAGAGTCAGTGGAAGACAGGCTTTGATGTGATTTGATACCAGCCCTTCAAAGCACTTCAGGATTGTAGATGTTAGGGCAACAGGTCTGCCTGTAGTCAGTGAGGGAGTCAGAAGCTTTCCTTGAGTCTGGATTGATGACAGATGACTTCAAGCAAGGTGGGATAATGATTTGTGCAAGGGTTAAAGATGTAGTGGTGAAAAATGCTGAGGTCTGGACTGGGACACGCCTTGAGCACTTTGTTGGGTACCTTGTCTGAGCTAGAAGCTTTTCTCAGCCTTCCTTGGGTTTACCAATCTAAACATGAGGTTCACATCACACTCCTGTACAGTGGTAGATGGAGGGCCCAAACTGGGTCTTTTAACCTCAAAGCCAGCAAAGCAGCTTACCTCCTCTACCAGGGAAGTGTTCATGTTGTTGAGTTTGAGATTGCTGTCCTTGTGATTAGTGATGTGTGTCCTGCCAAGCCTGCCTGAGTTTATTATCAGTAAAGTGGACCTCAATTTTCCTCTTACAGTCCTGTTTGGCCTGATTGATGCCACTTTTCAATCTTGTCTTCGAACGGACATGAGGGCTAGATCATTCAGTCCTCAAGGGAGACTGGACTTCCTTAGTTATCCAGGGTTTCTTGTCAGAAAAAAACGCTGATGTGCTTAATAACACAGGTGGAGATGCAGCACAGTTTGTGTATATTTCAAAAATTTCCCATTTAGTGTGTGCAAAGCAGTCCTGTAGCTCAGTGATAGAGCCCTCTGGGGAGGTTTTGATGATCATTATGTGTGGCTTTGTTTTTTCCTGAGGGCTGCGTGCTAGGGGAAGGAGTAATCAAAGATGGTCTGACAGACCCAACTGTGGAAGGGTCACAGTGCTGTATGCATCCCTGATGTTGGAATACACCCATGTGGCTTTGTGTATAGATCCACCTGGCAGCCCTGCTTCTGCCTTCCTCTCTTTATGGCACCTTCATTGCTTGGCAGACCCCAAAACAACCTATGGTGAGCCTGGAGGTCTTGTTATGTCCACTGGGATGTTGTGAACTCACCAGAGGTCCAACATGATAGCCACAGGACACAGTTTATAAACTCCTGACATCTATATAAGAGCATATCTTTACAGAGCATGAACAGCAATGCCAGAAATAACACAAAAGACACCACACTAGAGAGCCAAGAGCTATTGCACTAATACACAGAAGTTATCTTGAGTGTAACACATTGTGCACTGTATAAATGATCAGATCTACATCCATCATTTATATACAGATTATGATTGTATCTAGCGTTCGCTATCAAACACTATGGCAATGCAGCCAGTAGTCATCAGACACTGACTGATGAATTGGCACTTTTGTCCAGCATGTGGAGCGTTGAGAATACTAAAATTATCCAGATCTCATCTTTTCATCTTCTTTGCTTGGTACACACCTCTAGAAAAACCACCAACACATTCCTTACAGTCCTCATGTTTCCTTAGGTGTTCCTGCTACTGCTGCTGTTTTAGGCTTCATCTTTTAATCATGTTAAAACACACTGGCTGGTTTCATATCCCAAATACCCAGCTGAAAGAGTCTGAGATCACTAAAGATAATCAAACAAACATGGAGGGAAGCTTAGTCCATCCTTACTTCAGCATCTGGGAAAATAAATAATTTAACCCTCGCCACAGGAGGCCCTTGGCACTGAAGTCACTCCCGACTGAGCCTGACTTGTTTTTCTCCTCCAAGTGCTTGTTTGTTTGTTTGAGAGCTGTTTGTTTGGTTTTTTCATAAGATAACACGACACACATTATGACAACGGTGATAAGAGATTATGTAAATACTTTTACAGGGCACTTCTCCACTCCCTCTGTATAAACATGCATATTACCATGTTCAGTGTGTAAATACTGGCAAGTGTATCTATCCTAGGCAGTCAGTTATAAAAGTGTCATATCAATTACACTGTCTCATAGGCCTACATTGCATTATTTTAACATACCCTGCAGAGTAGGACCGATAATAATATAGCTACAATTTCCTATGTGATTATGCAAAATAGCCTTTATAACATTTGCACGTTAGTTGAACGCTTGGGCAGTAATATGTTTGTTTAAAATATCAGTTCATGCATTAACCAGAGGCTGTTACGCAGACTTATTAACTGCTACCGAATAATTTATCATATGATCTATGGTAACATCACCGGCCACCATCTGCATCAGCTTTGTGGAATGCAGTTTATTAATAAAGTCTCTTTTCATGCCACCCAAGACAGCAAGCGTCTAAATCCAGTCCCCCTACCTAATCCCCGTCCTTTGATTGTCAACATTAAGCAAAGCTGACAGCCATTGTACACACTCATATGCAGTACAGAGGTTAATTAATGCTTCTTGTCTGTCTCTCTTTCACATTCTCTCATATGTCTTCTTAGAGACTTCAAAGGCATCACTTCCCTGCACTTTAAGTGTATCAGAGCCAGTGTCATGAATCCTTTCTAAACAAATCACTTGATCTGTAATTGCTTTGAGAAAGGTTGCAGAATGGAAAGTTAAACCAAACAATTTCAGCATCCAGAAGCTGATTATATTTGAAGGAACTGTCTGAGGAGGAGTGATTTTTTATTTATTTTTTGGGTCGGGAACACAGCAGTCCCTCCAGCTTTTTACAGGATCCGGTGAGTTGGTAAAAATTGCACTGCATCTCTAGCAGTCCCAATAACTAATACAACTAGATAACTGTATAGGCAGCATGGTGGCATGGTGGTTAGCACTGTTGCTTCACAGCAAGAAGGTCCTGAGTTCAATTCTACCATCAGCAGGGTCTTTCTGTGTGAGGTTTGCGTGGGTTCTCCCCGGGTACTCCGGCTTCCTCCCACAGTCCAAAGACATGTACTTTGTGGGGATAGGTTAATTGGAAAATCTGAATTGCCCATAGGTGTGAATGTGAGTGCGAATGGTTGTCTGTCCCTGTGTGTTACCCTGCGACAGACTGGCGACCTGTCCAGGGTGTACCCCGCCTCTCGCCCTATGACAGCTGGGATAGGCTCCAGCACCCCCTGGATAAGCAGAAGCGAATGGATGGATAGATAACTGTATAATAATATAAAGTGCTGTTTCTCCAAAATAATTAAAGCATTCCCTTTTTAATTCCTGGTAATTAAATGTGATATAATAGTGTGATAATTTGTGTCTTTTGATGATGATATTTGATTACGTCTACTTGTGCACTGTGTGCTTTAAATGGCATATGAAAGGAGAGTGAGGATTTTCACTCTCTCGTAAAAAAAAAAAAGCATGGTGTTTTCTCCTGCTGCACACTGGCGCCTTTGTAGTGAACCCAGCTTTGACATCAACTGGGTCAAACATGAGGGAGGGAGGGAAGGAGGACAGCAGCTGGACCCAACCATCAATGTCACCCTTGTTACTCAACTTCGTCAATGTCAGTCACTGAGGTTTAGATTTATTTTCCTCTTCTGTCTGTGCGTGCTTCTTATCTTTAAGTGTTCTGCACAAATGGACTTATAAGCCACGAGACCTGTTACCTGTGGTGCTGATGTCTGACATGGGGTGTGTGCAATAAACAGATGAATTATCAGCACAAAAGTGTAAAGAGATAAAAACATGTAGAAAAAAAAAAGTAGATCGCAGAATAGCTGAGTTGTTATTTTACTGAATGCTTAAAAGTGTAAAGTGTGCATGTAAAAGCTGGCATGTTTATTAAATTACCCACATATGTTATGATAGAATCAGGGAAAGAAAAGAAATGAAAATGCTGTAAAAGGAAGAAGATAACAAGATGAAAGTTCGTGTTAGAATATTTGGCCCACTCTCTGTTCCCCGTGGCTCCTTAAATAATGACTGGCAGCTGAAATGGGTCTTTGTGACTTTAAGATGTGACTCGGGGAGATGTGGTCTATCTATTGTTGATGAGACAAAAGCGCGAGTTAGATTCATATAGGGGTGGCGGCGAATAACTTCTCATATCCTCATATCACAGTCACAAAGCCACCCAGCAAAACTTCAATAACCTGACACTTCTTTCCGGACATGGGTGAGTGCACAGAATTTCTAATGGTTCTTATCATTTGTTATTGATGGGATTCATAAATTTTTTTTAAAAAAAAGTCTATTTCAATAACCAGTACTAATGTTGCCTTTGATGTCCTTTGATATCAAGTCTGAGGGAAGAATTGCTGCAAATTAATCCTCTGTTTTAATTCATCAAAAGCATTTCTAGACCCATTTTTTGATTTAATTCCCTTTTTGCCCCTTGATTCTAACACATGATGCAGGTTAACATATGATGGTGATTTCAAAAGACCAAAAAGAAAAACACGTGCACGCTGCCAGGATTATTTACCTTTTTGTCACCTGCTCTAATCTCTTTCAGCAGTAAACTAGAGTGGAATCAGAGTGGCATGACAGAGCTGGGCAGCAACTCTCATCATGCCAAGGCCATGCCAGGTCACTCATGTGAAAGAGGTCAAATACTCCCACATGTGTCACGGGCATATTTTGTCACACTTCCAAGAGAATTGTGGACGCAAACAACTTCTGCTAAACTTGTTCTCACTTGCAAATAGCCTCTGAGTGAAATTCTGCATGTTTGTTTGGGTTTTTTTAAAGCAGCTTTGGAGATTTCAGTAATTACCTGACATCTGCTGCAAATGCACTGATGCACTTTGCACTGAAATTCAAACTGAGGCTTTTGTGGCGTTTATTACTCTATCAATACAACTACTGCTGCAGCCGGGCACAGATTAAGCGTGGGCGTCCGTAGGCGCTATCATTTTTGGGACTAACAGTCTTCCTGCTGTTACTATTTATATTTTAGTAACAGTTTGTTTAACTCACAGTTTCTCTTCCTTCCAACTAAAAACCAAAAGATCTTGCAAAAGATGAATGCAGAAATAGACATGTTTGGGGATGTTTGGGCCTAACTAATTTTGAGTTGGGCTTGGTATTGTTGTTGTTGTGAAGATATTCAAATTGCCCCTCTCCTTCATAATGCTTCCACCCACTCTTTAAACACTTGAACCCGGCCCCCACCGACATTGACACTCGGTGCCATGGTACCAGTCTCAGCCAGCTGTGGAGGGAGGAGGCCCTGAGTAGTGACATTGGCAGTGGTGGAGAGACGGTCCCGGTGACCCCTCCGCCATTACGTTAGTGTAGTATATGTGTGTATTGTGGCACCATGGTCTTTGTTTGACATCACTGGCCTTTGTTCCTTCCCAATCATGGCAGATACAATGGATATTGTATCTGCTGCCACAAAGAGATGCTCTTTCTTTGGGCCCCCTGAAGCCAGCGTTTCACCACCATCCCTCAATCGCCTGGTGACGCCTGTGACCACTGGACAAAGAGGGCTGGACCAGATTTAGTAAGAGCAGAGCTGTGAGGTGTTGGCACAAGCATTTGAGCTTTCACATACTGGATGAAGTCAGCGCTGAGAGGTTTATTTTACAGTAGCAATACCTTGTAGAGAGCTCTGTACAACACTTGTTGGCACTGGAACCTTTCTTATAGCGGAGTACAGCATCAGAAGCAGCAAATGTTTCCGGTCAGGCAGCCTTGGCTTTGCAAAGCCTTAGGTGCTTTCCTCTATCCCATTTCTGGCAATGCATTTATTAACACTTTGGATGTTTGCTACCTGCTTCAACAGCTCAGCTTGCTCTGGAAGAAGTGCGTGAGATTGCTATAAAGTCCGTGTTGGCTGCCTTTGTTTGGACGCTTTATTGGGAGACGCTGCTTGAACTCTTGTTTGTCACTGCTGTCTAATTTATCTTCTTTTTTTTTCTTGGTCTTTTGCTTTTGCTTTCTTGCCTGTTGTTGGGGTTTTGGTGTATGCTCATGGATTTTCAGACAAAGCGAGGCCTTTTTCATAGCTCCCCCACTGGGTGAAAGAGTCCCCCACTGTGGCATAGATGTGCTGTGTGGTTATATGTGCGGTGTGTGCCGCCTGTGTGCTGATATATTATGCCCCCTCAGGTTGCTATGATTGCTGTATCCGGTGCATTGGGGCAGTGCCCTACCCATCCCTGGTGGCCACCTTGCTGTGCTATGCTGGCATGGCATTATTTTGTGGCTGCGGGCACGAAGCGCTGACCCAAACCGAAGTCCTCGTTGAGACTTACTTTGCCCGCAACATTCAGGACTATGTGGTCATGGCCTCTTTGTGAGTGATTTTTCAATAACTTCTCTCAGTTGTAGCTTCTTTTTTCTAGTCTCTGGCATTGCTTTGTTTTAACTAATTGACTGACTTCTCTCTGTGACTGTTCCAGTATCAAATACTTCCAGTACGTGATCTATGGTCTGGCTTCATTTTTCTTCCTCTATGGTATCCTGCTACTGGCTGAGGGCTTCTACACAACAAGTGCTGTCAAACAGACCTTCGGCGAATTCAGGAGTACCCAGTGCGGCCGCTGCCTCAGCCTGACGGTGAGCACATGGGTGGAGGAGGAGGGAGCGAGGAAATGAAGAGGGAGGGGAAATGTGAGGTGTCAACATTGTTGAGATGCTGAATTCTGGCTTGTTTTGAGTCTAATAAATATGCTCTTTGGTTCTGCAATTTCCACATGAATTATGGTTCATTACAGATTTAATGACACCACATTTATCACGCGGAAAGTATCTATTAGCATCTGTGTTGCGATTCTGTGACCTTGTGTGCTGCACTTTTTTGCTACAACAGTTCATCATAGTGACGTACATCTTGGCCTTCATCTGGCTGGCGGTGTTTGCCTTCAGTGCTATCCCAGTCTTCTTCTTGTTCAATATGGAGCAGACCTGCCACACCGTCAACATCCTGTCTGAATCAACCCCCAGCATTAATCAGCATGGCTGGATCTGCATGGACGCCAGGCAGTATGGTGCGTTGCTCGTGTAACTACTGACCACATGGTCCCCCTGATGGGAATGTTAATGCGCCCTTGAAAGCAATTAATCACCGTGTAGTGGCTGCTAGACTGATGGCTATATTAGTCAGGAAATAATGAAGAGAACTACACCTTTATGGTCATTTCTTCACTATAGTTTCCCCGACATGCTTCAGGCAAGCCAGAGCATACACGGATCATCAAATCTCATCATAATTCAGCCATAGTATGAGGTTTCTCACTTATGTTATGTCTCCATTTAAGGTCTGCTTCCTTGGAATGCAATGCCAGGCAAGTCTTGTGGGACAACCTTAGCAGCAATCTGCAAAACTAGTGAAGTGAGTAGAGTCTTTATACAGTTCGATATAGCATTTTGGCATCATCACATTAAAATCACTGATCAAAATCGACATAAAATCTGTTTTGAATTATTAGCAGGACAACGTGCATATGAGAGAGCTCACAGTAACACACAAGAGTTTGATTAAACGCCCTGCATGTGTTTCAAGCTAACCTTTTTTTATTATGTCTTCCAGTTCTATGTCACATATGACTTGTACATAGCTGCATTTGCCGGTGCTGGGATCACTCTGTTAGCACTGGTGAGCTATTTTTGCATTATTTCTAGGACATTTAAGCTAACTCCATTTAAACAGCTGAATCAAATTTAAATTTTGAAATGAAACCACTCTGCGGTGTTGGTGTTTTTCCTACGTCATCATAATAGTGCTTGTCAAGGATTAATATTGCCAGTGACCAACAATATTTTCTGAGAGTTCCGTTAGCACAGGTCAAGAAGTTAGCTATTTCTTTAAAAACTATCATTACCAAACCAATGCAAGTAACCTAAATCTGGCTGGCAGCAAGTCTATCTTGATAATATATATATTTTATTGCATTCATTAATAAAGAAAACCCTTGAAATGCTTACCATTTATTCCACAAGAGGGTCATATTTGAACACGGGCATCTTTTTCTTATTTTTCCCCCTAAATTGCAATGCTGTGACATCACAACAGCATGATTGGCCAGTTTTAGTGTTCATCCTGGACATACATTAATATGATATATATGTTTTATCATATTATCTACATTTATCATATTATATAATGTTATGATGAAGCAGGAAAAACACCATCACTGGTACATCCGATAAACGTTTTTTCTCAATCTAGGCACTTGAAAATGAGTTTCCAGAAACAGAGCTGCTTTTACTGTTTAAAGTATCATTTTGAATGGTGTTGTGAGTGGAGCCGCTTCTGATTAACACTGTACACAGCAAAGTATGTGAATTATTTGGAGGAACGGCGACACACTGTCAATGTCAGTTTTCAATGCTATGATCTTCACGCAAAAAAATTCCAGTCACCTTGTTTGTATTGAGCAGAAATAAATGAATTTTCAACGTGTGGATTTCTCTAAACCAAAACTCTGTTCGTGACTACACACAGTCAGAGATGACTATTAAAGTTTGCTTTCTATCTTGGATGATTAAAGCATTATACTGATCACTTCTCCTCTTGGAGACAAATGAATATTCATTGTCTGCTTGCAAAAAAAATGCTTACAGTACTCGTTTATGTGTAGAAGCTGATTATTTTTTTCATTTCATTAATTCTTCCACTCACTCTAGTTCCTGTATCTGGTTGCCACCACCTACAACTACGCAGTTCTGCGGTTCCTGGGCAGAAAAGGCATTCGCTAAGTGCAGCGCCTCAGTTTTCTCTGTTAACCCCATTGTCCGACTACGAGATGGACAGTCAGCCTACATTCATCCTCTGGGAAACGGCAACCTCCAAACCTGGATTGCCTGCTATTCTTTAAACCTTTCCAATAACAGAAATAGTTTCTCATCACTATTATGTATGAACAACAGACAGAGAGATGAAGATAATTTACCTCCAGCAATGAGCTCTGGCCTGTGCATCAGATCCTCCTTTCAAGATGATTCTCTTAGCTTTGTTGTTCATTTTCCCATTGCTGGTTGTATCTCTCACTTTATCCTTTGTGTGAGGCTTTGTTGGTGCTCATTGTGATTTATGATGTTTCATGAATAATTAAGAGCAATGACAGCTTGCCTCGCAAGTCATAACTGCATGCACAGTATTCAGTGGTTACTGACACCCAAATTGGCTCTCAGTATGATTTTGTGGCTTCTCTATTATCAGCCTTCAAAACTGCATGAACTAAAACGAGTGAGGCTGAACGAACCAAATTTCCCGTTGAGCTTTCACTTACAATAAACGTGCTTTTTAGTCATACTTATACAGTCTCTTTTTTTCTCTTTCGTTTAAATGCTACCATGGTAGGTGGGATAAAAAGGTGTTCAGCACAATATAAGCTGTTTTAGGTTGCAGAGGGGTTGATGCTTCAGTAACTTGTCCCCAGGTGTTTAGCGTGTAGCCCTGCTACTTAGACTTGTGTGTGCTTATTTGAAATTAAGGCTCATTAAAACATTTAAATCTGATGCGTGGAATTTTATTCTAGCCATATACAGTTGCATTGCTGGTATTTTTTTTTTTTTTGCTGTATTTTTAATTTATCCTTTTCATTGCAGAATCATTAATCATAACAATATACTGCCCTTTTACTGGATACAGTTGTGACAAAAAAAGAAAGAAAGAAGAAGTCGATAGGGAAGTTATGGGAAATAATGGACAGCACATTCATCAAGGTATGCTTGGACTATTTTCTGGAAACATATTTGTCCCAAATAGGCATCATTTCTTAACCGCTTCTGAAAAACACACTCCACACTGGATCACTTGGTCCTTCAAAAACATGGGGGTCAGCATATCTCCAAGGGCCCTAGCACAAACCCCGCACTGCAAAAGCATGCTCAGTGTTAATTTCATGTACGAGAGATAGTGAAAGGATATCATAAAAGCACAGATATACAGCATTTTTACAAAAGAAGACATAACAAACCTTTAAACAGTCTGGGTGGCAGTTTATCGAAGGCTCACTGAACATGATCTTGACATTTCCATTAATGATTTGGTTGCAGAAGTAACAAGGAGATTTGCCGTGACTGAAGCAGGTGGTTAAAAAACAAAGCAAAGGTTATGAACCTTATTAATTTTTACACTTATGTACACTCAAAAAAAAAACATTCTTGGCTCTCATAAACACAAAGCAATAATTTTGACTAAATGTAACTGAAATATATGAAATCAAAAGTGAATTTATTCAAATACTTCATCAATTAAGGAAGATATGCTGAATGTATAACAATCATGACCAGAGTCCATTAAATTACGGTTTTACATTTAATGTATGTAATTAAACCACTTGGAAAATTTACATGTAATCAAATTACTTAATGTCAACATTTTAGGGATAGATATTTTTTGAGTGTTGTATAACTATGTATAGTAAGAGTGAGAAACTTACATGGGCTTATTCAGAGTTTTTGTTGAGTTTACGTCCTCTGCAGGCTTTTGAGACACATCAGAACTACAAAAACAGTCACAAACAATGAGGATGATTTTAGTGCTCAAATAAAAATATGCGAACAACACTGAATACTCTACTGTTCCTTTATTTTTTTTAAATAAAAACACTCACATATGGCTATCATCACACTTTTGGTTTGGTTTGAAGTCCTCAGAGTGGGGTTGTCTTGGATCTTCCACAGGTTTAGGAACAGCTTCAGCCTTGGCCGTCTCCACAGCTGAAGCATCAGTCAGTCTAATAGCTGCGTGCTCTGTGTTATCCAAAACACCTTCTGCATCTGAAGCAGCTACTTGGTCAAGGGCATCTTCAATGTTCAACTCTTTGTCACAGTCTGCTGCTGTCTTAGGTGTTGGATCAAAACTTTGTTCAACAACAGTGCCTTCATCTTCACGCTCAACCGCCTCTTCAGTTCCGCTCTTAAAAACCGGCTCAGAGGGTGGTGCACACTCGACTTTAAACTCCACACCCTTGGCAGTGTCAGCATCGGATTGACTAGATGGTGCAGGCAGAGTGTCGGTGACTGATATGGTGCTGTTTTGTAGAGCAGTTTCTTCTTCTGGTGTTGCATCACTTACAGCGGGTGTTTCCACACCGCCTTGGAGAGAAGCTTCTTTTCCCGATGTTGCCAAAGCAGGTGGTCCATACATGTTTACTCCTGCGTGCTCTAAATTAGTTGTATTCGGCGGTTCTGTTTTGATTACAGATTCTCCAGAGACTCCAGCGGTGCTTTTACTCTCACTACTCTCTCTCACTGTGCCTTCCGCAGCAGAGATTTCTGCAGGGGGATTTTTCACATCAGCATCTGCGGAGGCCTTATCCTCATTGTGACAGGTGTCAGCTGGTGCATCAGCATGTTGTTCCGTGTTTTCTGCAGTTGCTTCAGTAAATGTCTTTTCTGGCTGTGCATTAATATTTTGAATAGGTGCTTTTGTGGGGGGTTGAGGCCTGTAAAAGAGAGTGTTACTTCTTCCCCACTTTGCAACAAAAAATTTGATTTGTAAGCAAAATAACAAACACTCAGCATCTTTAAATTTAACACTTCCAGTTACAGTCTCGTATACTAACTCTATCTTCACTGTTGAGCCTTCAGGCCGAGTGTCTTTCGGAGCTGAAATATTTTCAGCACTTGCCTGATTAGCTGAATTCCTAAAACAGACAAATAAAGCACTGAGTATTTGGTTTAAATGTTCAGATTTAACTGAGATTAAGCTTGAAATATGCAGATTTGCAGAGAAGCAGTAAATATTTGCTCAGGTTTTGCACAGTTTAATTTACATTCAGCACCAACATACCCTTCAGATGAAATGACCTCTGCCTTTTGAAGAGGAGAACTTGGTGGAGGATCTATTGCTCTACAAGGTACGAATAAGAAGAGAAAAGAGAAAGCCTTATATTTTCTTAATTGCTTCTTCAGAACCAATAAGAGATTTCATCACCTTCTAACTATGTTGGCTCAGAAATAAAGTCTAAGCCAAATGCTCCACATTAGAGTAGTGACTGATGTATCTAGTGAGCAATAATATAAATGTACATCATTAGCTATCATATATAGTGCTTGCTTAATGAATACAGCGTCAGCAGTATTCTGGGAGTTTCAGAATCTCTTATATAAACAACGTTCATCCATAACTTACATTAAAAAAAATTTGTATGAAGAGTGCAACCTGCATTGAAGGATGAGCATTCTGAGCATGTGAAATCAGTGATTGATGAAACAAAGCTAACAAATAAGGCCTTAAATGTCAACACAATGTTTATTAATGGTGTAAATATCACCAGACACGTTGCAGTGAAGTGGTGGCTGAGGCTGGTAATAAATGAGAGACACACAAACTAAAATCTAACTTTTCCCGCAGGAGCAAAGCCTCTTGATACAGAAGAATATGCTGTATACACAACAAACTGTGAGGTAATGGTCCCTTTGCAGCCTAACAAGTGACAGCAAAACATGTGGTGTTTGTCATTCATGAGTGTGTGAACTGAACTATTAATTCAGAAGGTTTATGACTTGTGTCAATTGCGGTCATCTAAAACAGCGAGTATACACACATTTGTCTATCTTTTTAGTGCATTTCTATTATTTCTGTTAAAAAAAATCTGACTTGATAGAAAATGTTTATGGACTTTGAACCATCAGACCCAGGGAACAGATGCGTAAAAGGCAGAAAGGGCGAAAGGTACAGCAGATGGCTAAGACATCAGCACAACTTTTAATTTTGGAACATCCAAATAAGGACAACATAACAGTGTTTGCTGGGTTAGTTTTGGTAAGAACACTTTGGGGAAGCTAAGCTTCATGAGGCCTCTTCATAGCTGTGTCTCTGGTTTTACTCCAAATAAGGAGAACATAACAGTGTTTGCTGGGATAATCTGGGAAAGACAGACAGACAGACAGACAGACAGACAGACAGATAGATAGATAGATAGATAGATAGATAGATAGATAGATAGATAGATAGATAGATAGATAGATAGATAGATAGATAGATAGATAGATAGATAGATAGAAACGGAACAATGATGTAAGCATTATGCTTTATGTAGCAGCACAAATATACAAGGTACGGATAAGAAGTGAAATACACCAGCAAGCCCTTTTGGAAAGGTTTTAAAGTGGCCTAGACAAAGTGGGACTTACATCCAATTGAGATATTTTGGCATGTTCTCTATTAGACTGTTCAGCCCTTCAGTGTGGCGAACTGCAGTATCACAAACGCTTCAGTTCCTGCTGCCAGGGGTGGCACAACGAGAGGGCAATTACTTTTCACATAAGACCAGGTAGTGTTGGACATTTTTTCCGCCTTAATAGAGGAAAGGATCATTTAAAAACTTTTTTGTATTTACTCAGGTTATCCTTGTCTAATATTAAAATGTGTTTGTTGTTCTGAAACATGTAAGTGTGACAAATATGTACAAAAAATAAAATAAATAAATCAAGAAGGGAGAAAAAAAAATTTTTTCACAACAATGCTGGCTAGCTGATTATCATTACAAGGGTACTGTAGTGCAATTTATTGATTTGGTCAGTGGTCAGCGTCTCCATAGGCTTGGGCTCTTATTTTCTTGATACCTCTATTTTGAAAGCGTCGTGGAAATACTTCCGGTCTTGTTCCGCTTTTCCCCGGCTTCGTAAAGTAGTAGCATATTGCTAAGCGGAGAAGTTAACGGCGATAGTCAAATGTAGCAGCATTATTTTAATTCTCTGTAACTAGCAGACATATCAGTGGCCACTGTGGAATCAACACTACCCAGGTGGGCTGTTTTCAAGTGTAGTATCGTCTCAAAATAGCACCACAGTCCTTACGTCTGCTGTTTTACATCAAAAATAATACCAACACGGTCCGAGACGAGTAAGTCGCTTCGTATTTTACGACTTTTACTTTTAATAAAAAACATAATAGTAGTTAATAGAAAATTCATGTGGCCTGCTGTATCATTTTTAGAGCTAAATGAGGTGCCTCCAAAAATGTTACTTCCCGATGCTTTCCACCAGGTTTTGAAAGAAACTTGACATAAGCCTATCAGGTTACTTAACACTGATACAGTGTTTTTCAAAACAAAATATAGCATAAATATTATTTTAGGCCCGGTTAAAAAAATAAAATCTTAAATGGCATTCTGTTCCTTGTTATTTCAATACATTAGTGCAGGCTCTAAACATTTTAAGCAAAAAAACAACAAAAATAGCAAGATCTTTTATTCTTATTGAAGTGAGCTTAGAGATCTAAAAATGCATTACCTGTTTAATAAAGTCAGCTTTATAGGTGACTAACAAACTCAAGCCTTTTATATCTGGTTGTCATGAGCGCTGAAGGACTGCAATAAACTCCAACTACACAAAGTACAAAGCAATTATTTCTGGTAAAGTAAAAATGTGTTTAATTAGTAAGCTTATACCAATGTCAATGTGATTTGTGATTTTTTTTTGGTGCTTAGCCAGGCCACTTTGTGGCTGTCGGATTTTTACTTGTATGGTTCATCTCAGTATTTTCTTGTGTTGCCATAGGGGGAAAAATGCCATCGAGAAATCACCTTGATAAAATCGGGAGGAAGAAAAAGAAGAGGTGGACAGAGGACGCCATGGAGCGTGCACTGATAGAGGTCAAGTCAGGCAGGTGCACAGTGAGACAAGCCGCCAAGGAGTTTGGAGTCCCTAAATCTTCACTGGGGGACAGAGTCAGTGGACGGGTGACCCCTGGGAGCCGTAGCGGCCCGGCTCAGCTTATAACATCTGCTGATGAGGAGTTGTTGGTCGAGTTCTCCTTATACATGTCCAGGCATGGATTCCCACTTACAAAGCAGCAGCTGGTGTCCTTCGCATCGTCAATTTATAAGCGGCAACACCGGAGGGTGGCATTTTCCAAACTGGGCCAGACATGGTGGCTCAATTTTAGAAAGAGACAAGAGAAAAACATCACTATTCAGCCAGCAGACAATGTTGTCCGTGGGAGGACTGTGTCAGTGAGAAAGGAAGCAGTAGATCAGTTTTTTCACCTCCTGAGGACTGTTGTAGATGCTCATGAGCTCATAGACAAGCCTCACCAAATTTTCAACTGCAATGACACAGACTTTCAGCTGAGTAGGAAGAGGGTGACTCTCCCCAAATCTGTCGGTCTAGGCTACAAGCCAGCGCCAGGCTCCAGG
This sequence comes from Haplochromis burtoni, assembly GCF_018398535.1. NCBI lineage: Eukaryota > Metazoa > Chordata > Actinopteri > Cichliformes > Cichlidae > Haplochromis > Haplochromis burtoni. The sequence goes on from NW_024582417.1 coordinate 673,662, forward strand.
GACCATGTCTCCGTCTTGGCTTGCTTTAATGCGGTTGGAGAGGACATCCCCCCATTTATAATCTACTCAAAGGCCTATCCAGGGGGAGTATGCTACAAGACACAAGGACCACCGAATGCCCTATACGGGTGGTCAGACTCGGGATGTATCAATTCAGACCTCTTTAAGAAATGGTTCCTCAAACATTTTCTCGTGCACGCACCAAAGGAGCGTCCACTGCTGCTGATTTTCGATGGCCACAAGTCACCCGTGAACCTGGAGGTGGTGGAAACAGCTCGTAAGGAGGATGTCATTCTTCTGTGCCTCCCACCTCATTGCTCCCACATCCTCCAGCCACTCAATGACGGTCTCTTTGTGGTCCTCAAGCAGCACTTTGCTTCATTCCTAGGCGACGGCTACACTACTGACACCCACTTTGCAGTTAGCAAAAAGGAGTTCTCAGGGGTTTTCAAAGGAACATATCAGGTAGCAAAAGAGGAGGAAGGTGTGAGAATTGTGAAGGAAGGCTTTAGGAAATCTGGGATCTACCCACTGAACCCCTTCACCATCTGTGACAGACACATGATATCAGCCCACCACCCTGGCCAGATAGCTGCACCCTCCTTGTCAACACCAGTGCCGGGAGTGCACACTGTAGGAGACCTCACAGATGCTGGGCCGTCTTCCTAATTCATTGCTATAAAAATGAAAGTGTGATTGACTGCATAATTGAGCAAAGCAGAAATGAACACAGGCTCGTTCTGTCTTTCAAAATACTGAATTAATTACAGTCCTGTTTTTAATATAGTGAACCACCTCCTGCTGCCTCCCTGCAGAGAGCCCTGTTTGAGGAAGGCTTGCATTGTTATTAATTACTACTCAACAATGAGCTCAGTTTTAGTTATCCGGTAATAATGTTTGAATGCTGCACAACTGTGGTTTTCAATGGGTTGGGAGTCCCAAGGTGAACATGATTTTCAAAAGAATAATAAAAGAAAAATAGAGGAAATATTTCTGCTTAACAAAAATCTGTAATTTCTCTTCATAAATGCTTCCATCTTCTTGTGAATTATTGGATGGCAAGCCATTTAAATTAAGTGACCCATAAAAGAAAAACACTTGCAAGGCACTCACAAGTTGCTTCAGCCTAGGGGATTGTGAGCAAAAGGACATTTGTAGATATTCAGTGCCATCTTTTTTTTGGTATTGCTGGCCAGTCAGTTAGCGAAGCTAACCATCATTGGTAAGGGGCATGATTTCAGTTTAGTGGTCTCTGACAGTAAGTGAGGGAGGGGAGGCTGTGAGGTGTGAGTTGCCCGAGCAGTTCTGCACAGATATAACACCGGTGATTCACTCTGTCATTTGTTTTATGTATGTAAGTAATGTGACAAATTCACTCGATTATCTCAAACCCACTGGAACGGATAAAAGAATGGATTTAAAGCTTGGGCACATTTTCATATGTTATCTGTTGTAGACGTCTGATAACTACACTTTATGCTGTGCAAGATGTCTCTGAAGCACAATCAAGCCTCTTAACTACCAGACTGATTTTGAGTGGAAGTTGGAACCATTTATTGAAGGATGTGTCATCAACAGATGATGCAGCTGTAGAATATGATACACCTACTGCTGTTGTCATGGTTTTCTTTGGAGGTCAAAGAAAATATGTCCATTTTTGGTTCCAACGGTTGTTGTCTTTTTTTCCCTAAATAGTTTGAAATTGTACATGTGATTCTATTGTTCCTTTACTTACATCTACTGGCCTCTTTGTTAGGTACGCCTGTTTAGCTTCTCATTAATGCATATATCAAGTCAGCCAATCACATGGCAGCACTGTGCTATCATGTTAATGTAGATCATAATCTCAGGAAGGTTTCCAGCATGTTGTTGAATCTATGGTATGAATAATTAAGACAGTTCTGGAGGAAAAGGGGTCCAACCCAGTACAAGCAAGGTGTACATAATAAAGTGGCCTGTGAACATAAGTATCCTGAATAATTGTGAACACAGAAACTGATATAAAAGTAAACCCAAGACCTTTTTAAATAATTTGCTTCTTTCTGTTCACCTGGAAGAATGAACCCTACGTGATCTCAGGGGGAAAAGTCAGACATCTAGAATAAAGATATTTTTAAATGTGTTTGAAGCAAAAATTTGTCCATAACCTTAATAATTTACAAAATTTTGCTGTAGCCATAGTTGAGTGTGTGTGTGTCTGTGTTATGTACATGTTCAGGCTGAGTGATGTAATGTCAGTGCAATTGATACATTTGCCGACAATAGTCAGGCAGCTAAAGCTGACGTATCCTTTATTTAGTAGAAATATTGTGCAACCAAGCAGAAGAACATCTTGCTGTTCTATTACCTGTATAAAATAACTCTGTATATGACTATAATTATTGGATGCCTATATCAAAATCATAATTTTAATGCACAGGGGTATTAATATTAACATTAACCTTTTTTTTTTAAACAAAGCTGGTAAAACATTTGTCACATACCATATAATTAACAATCTCATATGTTAAGTTGTTCCCTAGAAAGCCTTTGCTACAGTATTCAAGGAAAAAATACGCATGTGTCCTACAGGGAAGCACCCCAGTAAGATTAACGTTTGATCAACCAGCTTAAGTGTAGGTCACACTGCAGTGTATTTTAGAGTTTTATGGATGCGGTACAGATGCCCAGGGCTAAGTTAATGTTTTTGTACTGTATGTTAATATCACAGATGGTGATTTGTGCCTGAAGCCTGGAATATTTTTAGTTATGATTCAATGACACAGCACAGTCGAAGGACAATTTGAGTTTAACTTGCAGAACTGCCACCACACTGTGTGGTGCCATACACATGGGTCTAATATTTAAGTTTTACATTATTTTTCTTTAAAAAAAAAATAGATTTACAGTCATGGTAAAAATTTATGGCCTCTGTTAGTTCTGAGGTTTACATATGAGGGCATATTGAAAGTAAATCATGCTCTTAAAGTTTCTGAAATACAACCTCAGATGAACAACAATGCGTGACGTATTACACGGTTTAAAAAAAACAAACTAAGCCAAAATGCAGAAGGAGTGTGTGAAAAGAACAACCAGTGACTGAGTAGCTGGTAGAACCACCTTTAGCAACAATAACTTGAATAGCTTCCTGTATGACTTTATCAATCTGCCACATCATTGCGGAGGAATTTTGGTCCACTTTTCTTTAACTTGTTGCCTTTTTTCTTTTTCAGCCATTCTGTTATAGAGTTGCTGATGTGATTGGATTCATTGTCCCGTTGAAAGAACCAGTTTTGGACAAGCTGTAGCTGTCAGACAGATGCCCTCACATTTGACTCTAGAATACTTTGGTATACAGAGGAGTTCATCATGGTCAAGTTAGTGATATCAAGGTGCCCACTTCCTGTGGCTGCAAAACCAGCCCAAATCATCACCCGTCCACCAACATGCCTAAGAGTTGCTATAAAATGTTTGTGCATTTTTTTGTTGTTTGTTTGTTTTGGGGGGTGTTTTACCAAACATGAAACTACACACTATGGTCAGACATCTCCACTTCTGTTGTTCAGTCTTTTCCTGGTTGCACTGTCACAAATTTTAACATTTTGCATGCTAACCGAGGCCTATAGACTCTGATTTGATTTCTCTAAGCACCTTAGGGCGAATTTGGTGATAAGGCTGTACTTAGTTCTTCACACACTACTTCTGCATTTTTGCTTTGTTGTTGTCTTTTTAAAAAAAAACATATTTTAATATGTGAAGTTTTAAAGTTCATCTGAAGGTATATTTACCAAGCCATGGTAAGGACTAGACTATTATTTTTCATATGTGCGGATGCTTGAAGCCTTAGAAATGAAAGTTGTTGTTTTTTTTGTTTGTTTGTTTTACCATTTCTGTGTATTTGTCAGTTAAATCCGGTGTGCCTGAGCAACGTTTACATTCAAAAGTGTTTTTTCTTTTTTAAAATAATTTTGCAGCACTCACTCAAATCTCCTGGCTGCCAACCGGACTTGTGAACTCCTAGCTGGAATAGATTTAGTTTCCACATCTGTGTTCGTTCTGCAACACAGAAGAGGTTGCTGTGACACTGAGACAGGACAGCTTCAATTATCCCTTTCAATTAAAAAAAACAAAATTTTAAAACTCAATTTTTGAAGTTGCATCTCAATCACTGTGAGTACCCCGCTGTGTCTTGTTCTTTCTTGGCATCATTTGATCTTTGGATCCAGCTGCCGTCCTTTTTTAACGTAGACCGCACCCTGATGTTTTGAAGCACCTCGCTTCTGTTAATATCTACAACACACACACACTTTTATCAGTACTGCATACCAAGAAATAGTTTTTTCTTCCATGTTTAATCTTATCAAATACTCACCTTTTGACATGCTGCTGATGTTTTCTCAGATGTTCAACCTGAGGAAATATTTGATGATAAACTTTCTGTACGTTTTACCTGTCATACTCTACACTCATTCCCAACTCACCCCCTTTCGCAACCTGTAAAGCTGTATTCCTATACACAAAAAACTCACCCACCATGATAAAGTGATATTGAAGCATTTACTCTTTGTTATTAACACATGTGGACAGTTATTATTATCTGAATAAAACCATTTGAGCATACCAGAAGACATTCCACAATAAAACTTGTGCAAAAATCTAATCTGCTTGTAAACACTATTAACAAATGTATCTCGTGCTCTCCCCAGTCTCTCTGCATCTTGTCATATTGCGCATCTGTTCTGTATTCTCTTCAAGCGCCTGTTAACATTTTGACCTGTGCTTAGTGCTTTAATCTCTTGTGATGAATCTTTCTGGAGATGTGCCAGCCCCAATTAAGCAGGTCAAATTCATTATTCATAGAAAAGGAAAGCAATTCAGATTTGGTAATGAGGCCTTCCTCACACAGGCCACGAACAGGGGTGTGAAGTCCATTTTTGTGCCGTATTGTGTTCTCACCTGTTTGTGTCAGAGCAGATCAGTGCCGGTCCTCCTCCGGGTCTCTGTGACACGCAAATAAGATGGCAGAAATACCTCCACCAGAGCCCCCACCCCTGCAGTTTCAGATCCCGCCCCCCTCCCCTGTTAGTTTTGAAGTGCCGCACCTGGATGATGCTACACAGGCTCATTGAGCAAGCGGATAGGCTGGGTGATAAGAGGGGCAGCACTGTTTTGTGGTTTCGATTTTTCTGAGTGTGAGAGGTCACATTCCAGAGATGTTTTCTAGTGAGATTTTCAGTCTTTGCTAAGAAGCAAATTAAAAATAGGCTTTTATAACCTGCCTGACAGCTTAAAGGTATTTAAATGAACCCTGCAGGTTAGTACTTGATGCTGTTTTCTTTCCTACTAATGGCTATAGCAGGGGATTAAACTGAACTCAATTCTGCTCAATATTAATGTAATCTCTTTATACACTTATTGGTGAGACCCTCCACAACAGTCCCAGTTTCTCATGTGGTCCCATGGG
>NW_024582417.1:685591-699474 GCF_018398535.1 Haplochromis burtoni
CTGCAAACCACAACACAATTAAATATAAATTAAAATGTGAAAACAAAAAGAAGATGTATATTCTCTGTCATATGAGCCTGCATAAATAAACTTTCTGAATCCTTTATCATCTGCAACTGAAAATAGTTGTGGATGATTACTATACCTTTCTAATGTGATGTTGTTGTCCCTGGCTCTCTTTCTCTCCCTCCTGCTCTGTTCCTGTGCTACTGAGAGTGTAACTACTGCTCCTCCCCCTTCTGCCCAGCGCAAGGCACAAGGCCTGTGCCTGCGGAGTGAAGAGGAAAAAAGGGTGAGAGAGAGGGTGAGAGAAGGAAAGAAAAAACCCCGCGGCTCGCGTCGTTCACGTCAAAGACCCGGCTCATTAAGAGCCATTTCGTTTGCAACTGACACATCACTACTTCACTGTAACACAATGCACTATTGAGAAGACAGGTCACTCCTCCGCTGATGCCCCTGTAGTCAGTTTAGTCTATCAGTCTTTTGGAAGTGAAATTAAAAAAAATAAAGTGAAAGTGAAGTGAAAGCAAAATAAAATTTGGAGAGGCTGTAGCATATTTGTTAAGTTATATGCGTACACCCTAGTCGTGTCAACGCTGTGTTGAGATGTAAGAAGTTTAAAATGTCTCATATTTCGCACGCTATTTTCTCTGAGTGTTCCTGAACACATCTTTTTTCCCCCGGAAGTGACGTTGATTGTTGTATCAGCGTTCCTTTCGTCGTGTGGTAGAGGCTTTGTAAGTGTTGTTGCTTTAAACCTAATTTTTAAATACTGCTTAATGGATTTTTTTAATTTCCTTTATTTTTGGCTGTAATATCACTTCTCTGAAACATTATCCGTGTTACCGAAGGCTCGAATTACTGTCGTTTTCAACCTCATCGGCTTTTATAGGAAGCAGCGTTTTAGCTTTAGCAGCTAGCAGGCTAATTTGTTCTTTTCATTTACTTGCCTGTTGGCAGCTGATACTTATCCTACAAAGAAGTGTTTAAAATGCCACAGTCGCAGTTTAATAAGAGAATTGTTAATTATAGGTTTAATTGATTGACCTGGAGTTTTAGCATGTGAGCAAATGATATTTATTAGGAAGATTACGTAACTTGTAATCTAAATGCCTCTCAAATGTTATTTACGTTGCAAACATGGAAACACATGCAAACTATAAGCGGTTTGATCACCACTGAGGTTTAATGAATGGATGGTTGATATTTGGGAAAGGGTACTGTTGTACCAGCTTGTCTAAAAACCAAAAAGATGAGCCTTCTGACTTTCTATAAAACACATAAGTGGAGTAAACGCCTGTTGTGTTGTAGGGAACTGCAATTTGATAATGGACACCGTGACTTTTTTGCTTTTACTGCTTGCAGCTTTTCCATCTGTTTGATAGTTTTAATGTCCCCTGTGTCTAATTGCAGAGCCATCAAAGATGACTACAGCTGCAAGACCAACATTTGAGCCGGCAAGAGGAGGGAGGGGTAAAGGAGAAGGTGATTTGAGTGCTCTCTCCAAGCAGTACTCCAGTCGAGATCTTCCAGGTCACACAAAGATCAAGTACAGGTCAGATGATCAAATGTGAATGGAGTTTTATCATTACCTGACCTGATGGCTGGTTTGCTAGAGGGAAAGATGCTTTCGGATCAGTTCCTACTGCATCATCTGTCTGCTCACTGTGAGAGTGGTGAAAGTGTTCCAGAAAGCATTCTGGATGAACATTAGAGTTTATTGATCTGCAAATGTTCTCCCTTCTGCAGGCAGCCTACCCAGGATGCCCCCGAGGAGGTCCGTGCCCGTGACTTTCGCAGAGAGCTGGAGGAGAGGGAGCGTGTAGCAGTACGTGAAAAGACCAGAGAGAGGGGACCAAGAGGTTGGTCTTTCTGCAGAAATTAGACTTCCTGTAGAAATTAGACTTCCTGTTAATGTAAAATATATTTTAGATTATATTTATTTTCTCACATATAGCATTATGTTGGTCTTATTTTTTCCAGAGCACACCACATCATCATCTTCTTCATCATCTTCAAAGAGGCCAAGACTGGATCAGATTCCAGCTGCTAACCTTGATGCTGATGATCCTCTCACTGATGTGAGTGTCTGCAATGCAAGACATTTTGGGCATTTAACTTGAGTGGTGATTAGTACTGATTAATCTCCCTTAATAATTATTTTTATTTTATTAGGATGATGAGGACGAGGACTCTGATGAAGATAGTGATGATGATGACACTGCAGCTCTTTTGGCTGAATTGGAGAAGATTAAAAAAGAGCGTGCTGAAGAGCAAGAACGCAAAGTAACTTTGTTTTAGGCTGTTCTGTTTGCACTAACTGTAATAAGATGCTACATTTGAACATAAGAAATGTTACTTCTTTATATTCAGTAAAATATTATTTTTTCCATCTTAGGAGCGAGAGCAAAAGGCAGAGGAGGAGAGAATTCGAATGGAAAATATCTTGAGCGGCAATCCACTGATTAATTTGGCTGGACAGCAGCAACAGAACCAGAACCAGAATTCATTCAGAGTCAAGAGAAGGTATGTCTCACTTATACACACAGTAAAAACACAGGATGAGGTTTGTATTTGGGAAAAAGGCCTCTTAAATCTAATCTTGATTTCATTTCTTAATATTATTCAAGGTGGGATGATGACGTAGTGTTCAAGAATTGTGCCAAAGGAGTGGACGAGGCACGGAAGGAGAAACGCTTTGTGAATGACACACTGCGCTCTGAATTTCACAAGAAATTTATGGAGAAATATGTAAAGTAGAGGACTTCCTCTGTGTCATTTGTATTGTTTTTGTTTTTATTATCAAATGTGTTTGGTCTCCTTCCTCTACCCTCTGTTGCGGAGGGTACATGGTTTTTCAAATAAACTCTGTATAGAACTTGATTAATACTTGTACAGTCATCCATCTATCCATGCTATTAACCACGTATCCATCTGTACAGTCATGCTGTATATAAATGTGTCAACGTGACATCCTTTCAGTGAAATTTGTTAAAAGTTAAGTGCAGTTTTAAAATGTGACCAGACATTTATTTTCTTTGGGGGGTTTTTTTTTCAGCTGGCAGAGATTATATAAACTAGCATCTCCACAAATGCACAGTTAGATTAGGATCCAGTCAGACCATCACAAGGAAATATCTTCCTTCTGTTTAGCCGCTCCACGCACACAAACATTTCATTCAAAACAGTGTAGAGATCTGCAGTCAAGCCTTTATTTCTTTATGCAGCCATCTGTCATTGACTTTTTCCCTGCTTATCTTATTCAAGGGCACAGGGGCGCTGGAGCCTGATTTAGACTTCTGTAGGAAATCGTAACGTAACCGGAAAGCCTTCTTAACCCTACACCGCAACCTGACCTGCACCTCTCAAGAAATATAGCTACATCTCAGGTCGATGCAGACTGCAACAACTGAATGACATGGAAGGTTACAGTGTAGAGTTAAGACGGGTTTCGGTTGCAGTAGACGGTACAACTTGGATTTCCTGCAGAAGTCTAAATCAGGCACATCCCAAAGGCACAATACACCCTGTCAGTCTGTCACATTTCTTGTGGAATTCTTTTTTTCAATAAAGTGTCTTCATATTAAACTGCTTTATGAACCCTTAAAAATAAACAAACTGAAAAATCAACAGCACATCAGTCACCAGGATACTGTTATCCTATACACACAAAACTTTCCAGTAAAATAAAGGTGCAAGTTTTATGTTAATCTTATCCAAACTACATGTTCCACTTCATCAAGATTAGAATATTCCCAGTTTATTACTCATGTAATGAATTGTCTGTAATTATGCAGAATTGTTGAACAATTTGAGCACATTTAATTTTGGTGTATTTCCATGCAGATACAGCTTCTCCCTTCTTATTAAACCTAGCTGCATACAATAGACTTCTTGTCTAAAATCCATTTTGCATTTGAAATTATCAGCTTCATCTCATTCAACAGAAAGTAACAGTAAAGTAATACAAGAAATTCTATTCTTGCATTAAGTCTTTCATTAACACGAATGTAAACACGACGTAAGTCACTGTCAGTACTAAAGTTAATTTTACTGCACTTTAGCCATTTCATTATTCCAGCATTCATTATTATGGACCCAAGGCAGTGACATTACCCACGTGGACGTTGGGTGGATAATTAGACAATGTGTACGTCTTCATTAAAAATAAGCATTATCCTGTCATCCACGTTCTACTGCGTAGCCAGAAGTTTGGCACGAGAGAAACGCGTTGCACGCGATCAGTTGTAGTTCCACAGAGAGACAGCAGAGGGCGCGCCCTCCAACGATCCTGCCTGTGACGGGGATTGGGAGGCTTCTGGGAAAAGATGGCAGCTTCCTTTTGTTTGTGGGGATTTGCTTCACTCGGAGGAGGGATTTAAAAGCGTTCAGTGGCTCTTTAGCGGTAAAGTCTTGACTCGCAATACCGGTTATCCAAACACTTGAAGAAGGAGAACATGGAGAAGAGCGGGAGTGTCGACAGCTTGGGCTCGAAGCGCTCCTCTTCCCGACAGCCGAGTGTAGATTCATTGTCCAGGTAGCTAAACTCACCGCCAGACACCGCCTTTTAAGCTAACCAAAAGTTTTGACACTATCGGCATGGGTTAGTTATTAAGGCTTTATAGCTAAAGTTAAGCGTGTCTAACTTCAGTACACTTCTTGTAAGCTTTTCCGCTGTGACTAATGTTATCCACCAGTGACGGTGTCCTACGAGCGCTACGAGACCAACGCAGCTTAAACTGGAAATTAGGACAACGCAGTTTTATCGATCCGCTCCAGTAATCACTCAGGCTGTGATGTGATAGAAATGTCAAACGGAAGCTAACAGAGCCTCGATGTAGTAGAGTGTTTGCCCAAACAGTGTCAAACTTATTTCAGTCCATGGACAACATAGAGCCCAGTTTGCGCTCGTGTGGGCCAGACAAGTTAAAAACACTTTCTCAAATCATCAAATATTTTTAGAACATTTTCTTCACAGCCACGTCTGATTTGCCTCAAAATGTTGTGGTTTGCACATATCTAATAATTGCTGTAGCGTTTTAGTTTCGTAAATCAGATATTTTTGAAGATGAATTAGAAAAGAAGTTCCGTCGACATAAATAAAAGCCTGAAGTTTTCACTGGCTGATGATATTCTAATTCTAACGGAGAACATAATTTAGTTTAGTCAAGTATATGTATATTTTTCATTTCTGACAAGTACTTTATAGGCATGCATATAAAGTAGGAGTCTGATAATTCAGGTTAAGTTTAAGATATGCTCAGAGGTACTTAAAAATGCAGCTGTTCCAAGGTAATATTTTTTGCGCATACAAATGAATATAGAAAAACTATTAAGAGAAATGAGAAAGGGATTAGTAGCTCATTCCATGTGAGTAGTATTGCAAGGTCAGGTACGTGTGCACATGGTGAAATCAGTAGTCCGACACAAGACACTAACCCCTCGCCCTGATGTCACCGGGTGATGAGCATGCTGCCGGAATTGTAATCTGTTTTAAAATCTTACATTTTTGCATTTTAGTGTTCGTATCCTGTATAATTTTAAACTTAACCTCAGTTATACGACTCCTTGAGGGCAATGTGCATGCCCAGATCCATCAGAAGGGATCTGGAAAATGAAAAATATACATTTAACAATTTTTTTTCTCAGTCTGAGGAAAAAAAAAAGGGCCAATCTCAACAGATGTCTCTGTTTTGGTTTTTTTTAGTCATTGAGTCTTCTGTCATTACATATACAAATACGTATAGATACGTAAAAAAAAACTCCCCCCAAAAAAGAAAAGACTGCACCTAATAAATGGTTCTCACTTGTGTGATGTCACTTTCCACCAGCACTTCCACCTCTCGCTCTGACCGCTCTGCCCAGGCCAAACCACCATCTGCTATGTCCTCGGATTCTGTGTCCACCTCTGCAGAGTTTTCCCCAGAGCTCAGGGTTAGTGACCTGCATATGTTTCACCACTATTATTTTTCTATTAAAACTTTTTTTTTTTAATTTAAAAACTGAAGCGTGGCTCTCCTCTTCTTTTTGCAGGTCAAGCCCAAAATATCTGCCAAGGTAGATGATTTTACACATTTAATTTTACCCATCCTATCCTATATGTTTGAGTAACATTTCCAGTCAAGAGACCACTCAGAACTAAAGATGATATGTTTCCAGCAGGCCATCAGAGATTCAGACAAAGAAGAACTGCAGTTGCTTCCAAATGAAACCGTGCAAGACATGGGTAGGTTTCCTTTCATCTGCAATCACAGCCCATCAAAACAGCAAAAATGCATCATCACCTTTATCCTCTTGTTTTTATTCATAGCCCAAGATGTCACCTACTTCTGTCCCTTCACTGGAGCACTGAGGGGAACTGTGACTGTCACCAACTACAGGCTATTCTTTAAATCTATGGACAGGGTATGTTATTGATTATTTTTAATTAGTATTTTGAAGATTTATGTTTTTTGTTAATGTCTGGCTGATTTCCAGGACTCAACATTTATGTTGGACTTGCCACTTGGGGTGGTGAGTCGCGTGGAAAGGATTGGAAACGCTTCGAGTCGTGATGTGTCCTATGGGCTGGTGTGCAAAGTGAGTAAGCTTGTGAAAGTTGTAAAGAATTACTGCTTTTATTTTTGATTTACAGAATCGCTAAGTTGCAAAATAGCCAAGTAGTTTACAGTTATTCAACTGAGAAGCAGAGACAGAGCATTAAGAAATAGTGAAGTTTTACAAAGATCTACTTCTACGTTACCTTTCTTGGTAATAACACTTGGCTGTGATGAAATGATACTTGCATACAGCTGCTAGCCCTTGAGTTTTTCCATGATTTGTTGCTCTGCATTTCTACAGGATGTTCGTAATCTACGATTTGCACACAAACAGATGGAGGACACCCTCAGGAAGTCCATTTTTGAAGTGCTGATGAAATTCGCTTTTCCTGTTTCCAATGGGCTGGTAAGTACTGCCCAGCAATGCTGTTGCTGACTTTATAGCCCTGCACATACAGTACTGGGAAACACATATTCGTAGTCCTCTGAAAAACTAAGTTCAATTTTAATTCAGTTAGATTTATATAGAACCAAATCACAGCAACAGTTGCCTCGTGTCACTTTGTATTATAAGGTAAAGACCCTCCAGTAATACAGGCAAAACTCCAAAAATCAGACGAACCCTTATGAGCAAGCACTTTGGCAACATTTGGAAGGAAAAACTCCCATTTAACAGGAAGGAAGCTCCAGCAGAACCAGGCTCAGGGAGGGGCGGCCATCACTCGTGACCGGTTAGGGGAGGAAGACAGGACAAAGACACGCTGTGGAGGAGAGCCAGAGAACTAAAGTATTTTAGAGTCAAATATGAAGCCATCTGTTCAACAGTTAAAGCTTGGCCCTAATTGGGTCATTTAATAAGATAATGATCCCAAGCACAGTTTCAAATGTAAAACATAATGGCAAGTCCAGACCTCAAACCATTTGAAATGCTGTGCCTAAACAAATACCTGCAAACCTCAATGACCTCAAGCAACGTGTTCAAGAATGGTCTAAAATTCCTCCACCATCATGCAAGACACTGATAACGTCATACAGAAAATGATTACTTCAAATTGTTGCTCTTAAAGATGGTTACATAAGATACTGAATTGTGGAGTGTACTTAGTTTTTCACAGGTCTAACTTTCACAGGTCTTTTACAAAGTGCACAAACTGTTTTTCGTGTACAACCAACTGAAAAATGTCTCCCCCACTCTCCACAGCAAATCTTTGCCTTTGAATATGGGCAGGTGTTTCCTGAAAATGGATGGAAGGTGTATGATGCTCTCTCAGAGTATAAAAGACAGGTACTTAAGTTATGCAGAATGCTTTGTTAAATGTTAAAGTGCACTCATAAAACCGGTTACTTATGTCTTTTCTTTTTTTGTCAAGGGTATACCCAATGAAAGCTGGAGGATAACTAAAGTAAACGATCACTATGAGCTGTGCGACACGTACCCATCAACACTGGCAGTGCCTGTTAACATACCAGACGAGGAGCTGAAAAGAGTCGCTGCCTTCCGAGCAAAGGGAAGGATACCGGTGAGCGACCGTATTTTTCAACGGTGCTATAATTGTCTGTGTGTGCGCCCGGCTTGCAGGACAGTCTGTGCTGATATTCTGCTACACATTATTTAAAGGTGTTGTCATGGATCCATCCAGAGAGCCAGGCAACAGTGACACGCTGCAGTCAGCCGATGGTTGGGGTGAACGGGAAGCGCAGCAAAGAGGATGAGAAATACCTGCAGGCGATCATGGATGCTAATGCTCAGTCACATAAACTCTTCATTTTTGATGCGAGACCCAGCGTCAACGCTGCTGCCAACAAGGTCCATTTTCTAAATTATATTTATTTAATGGGACCCACTTTACATTGTGTTACAGTGATTGATACATATGTTAAACATGGCCAAAGCTTCAAATAAATACCAATAACAATAATCGTAATCGTAATCCCAGTGAGCCAAAAGGTCAGGCTTCAGACTTTTCTCAATGGTCCATTTCAGACAGTCTTTTTCTACTCGTGGATGTTCATGATGTCAAAGAGAGTAGCTATCCTTAACGGTGATCGCGTGTGCATTATTGGAAGGGGAAAGAGAGCTGAAACAAAGTTTGATTCAAGGCTTTGGATGAAAGATCTCCCAATAGATTCTAAAAATAAACACGAAAGTCCAAAATGAAGAGGCTCGTATGGAGCCGTAGCCAGATTTAGATTCTTATCTTTTATTATTCGCTGTGCATCATCAAGCACAGTTTTGAGTTTTTAGCTGGTACAGTGTATTAGCTATGCGTTGTCTTTGCAGATTAAAGTAAATAAAGCGTGCAATCAGTACTATATTTGAGCATTAAGGTAAAATCTGAGCTCTTTAGCTAGAAGATCACTAGTTTCTATTGTGTCGTGCCTACAGTGGTGTAGTGGTTAACCCATTCACTTGGCAAGCAAAAAGGTCCCTGGTTTGTTTCAAGCTAGAGACACAAATCCCACTTAGGACGGCGTCAGAAAAGGCATCCGGCATTAAAAACTCTACCTGCTGTGGTGACCTTGCTGCTTAATGTAGCTTCTACTACTACTGATTCAGGACTGTCTCGTTGGCAATAATTTAACTGGATCTGTTTTTCTGTTCTGTGCCCCGTGGATCTTAGTAACCACTGCATCCTCTACTTTCCCACAGATGAAAGGGGGTGGATATGAAAGCGAGGATGCCTATCAAAACGCTGAGCTGGTTTTCTTGGATATTCACAATATCCACGTGATGAGGGAGTCGCTCCGCAAGCTGAAGGAAGTTGTCTACCCCAATATCGAGGACTCCCACTGGCTCTCCAATCTGGAGTCCACTCATTGGCTTGAGCACATCAAGGTGAGCATAGTGACCCATCGGTTGGGAAAGGACATTGTAAAAATATTGCAGTGATAATGGTTTGTGTGTTTCTGGTCCTGTGTTTGTAGCTGATCCTGGCTGGAGCACTGAGGATCGCAGACAAAGTGGAGTCAGGGAAAACGTCGGTTGTGGTGCACTGCAGCGACGGCTGGGACCGCACGGCTCAGCTCACCTCCTTGTCTATGCTCATGTTGGATGGTTACTACCGCACCATTCGCGGCTTTGAAGTGCTGCTTGAGAAAGAGTGGCTGAGCTTTGGTCATCGCTTCCAACTGGTAAACAGATTATTTTTCCACTTCGGTCCAGCTGGAAGTCTAGTTTCATCACTGATTCCTTATGCTCCTGTTTCTGGCAGCGCATTGGTCACGGAGATAAGAACCACACGGATGCAGATCGCTCACCTGTTTTCATTCAGTTTATTGATTGTGTCTGGCAGTTAACTCGTCAGGTAAGTGACACATATTGAGTTAAGGTTCTGAAATGTTTAGGAAAAGGTTCTTTCAAGGATTGCAATCAAGCTGTTTTTTGTTTTGTTTTTTTTAAATTCAAGTTTCCTGCCGCCTTTGAGTTTAATGAATACTTCCTGGTGACCATCCTGGATCACCTGTACAGCTGCCTTTTTGGGACATTCTTGTGCAACAGTGAACAGCAGAGGTTAAAAGAAGTAAGCTCATTTGGTTTCTCGGTATTTTATGATTTTTTCCCCCCTCTCATTATCGTTTTACTTGGGATAATATAGCTTAATAACTAGCATAATACGAATCAGAGATGGCACAAGAATGAATTAGTTTTTCACTCGTATGGTTTGTGTAATCACATTCCTTTTTTGTTACAGGAGATTCCCAAGAGGACAGTCTCATTGTGGTCATATATTAACAGCCAGCTGGAGGACTTCACCAATCCTTTGTATGTGAACTACTCTAACCATGTACTGTTCCCAGCAGTCAGCTTACGCCACCTGGAGCTTTGGGTTGGCTACTACATTCGCTGGAACCCACGCATGAGACCTCAGGTACGTCAGGAAGACTTGCTGTTGTTTGGACTTCACTTGTGTGATGATCGCTGCCCTATACTCACAGTACATTCCTCTACTTGCCAACTGGGAACACCTGGGCGCTATCCAGACTATGAAGGTGTGGCTGCCACTCCATTCTGCTTCTCATTCACCTACCAACTGGCCACCACGCATCACCTTAGTTTCTCTTCAGTGTCATTATGTTGTTTTTGTACTGACAGCACCAAACATACCTTCAGATTCATCCCCACCCTACATGAGTGATCTTAGTGACTTTGACAGCTCATTAGTTTTGCATTACAGTTATACAAGTCTGCACAAAGGCCGTTTGATACCCACCATTGCAATGGCTCACAAATGGCACTGAGGCTAAAGTTGATGTCACATCCACTGACGCTGGCCATTTCTACCAGTTGTGCACCTCTCAGTTTCTATAATGTGGTGTGTTGTGCTGTTTTACTGACACATCACTACTGAAGCTCAGATCCACAGAGGGGGATGTTACAGCAGTTTGAAAAGATAAGACTCTGGGAAACTTTGACTTCTCTAATATCAGCGTTTATGTGGCAGTATTGTCTGAGTGGTGACACCTGCTGTTCAGGAGAATACTGCAGAAGCTACCTGCACTGTAAAGGCGAGCATTAATGGATGTGACTGTGTGATGTTCTTAACATTGTTGCACAAAGCACCCAGTGCAGTGTGTTCACACTTCGTCATCGGCTTATGAACCAGTTTTTGACAAACTGGGGACTCGTCCAGGATCTGAAGGTGGGATGTCGTCCGTAACTGAAAAAACTTTGCCATCTGGGAGGAAACTAAGGTGATGTGTGGCATGGTAGCAGGCAGGTAGATGGGCAAGAAAAAGAAAGAATGAAGTACCAGCTACAGCTTTATCGTGAGGAAATTCACAGTCTAGGTCTAGGTAATCCCAGATGAAGAGTCCCTGCCCTGTCCACCTGGAACTGGGAACGCATGCAGAGAAAAAGTTGAGAGAATAGGGCAGAGGTTGGCACTCGTGCATTTAATTTTACTCAATTAACTTTCTTTTTTTCTCCCTCCCTTTTACCAGGAACCAATTCATCAGCGCTACAAGGAGCTATTAGCAAAGCGCGCCGAGCTGCAGAAAAGGGTAGACGAATTACAGCGAGAGGTGGCCAATCGCTCAGCTTCCTCCGCCTCTGAGCGGCCAGGCTCGCCCACACGCTCCATCACTCCGGTGCAGACCTTTGTTTGACGCTACTCAACCCTCATGACGGTCACAGAAGCTGAACCGCACTTGTGAGAAGGTGTCATACAGCAGTAATAAGCCGCTTTGATACACTACCACCAAAAGTCAGAATAAGTAGTATTTGTTACTGTATTTGCATCTCTCACAGGTCATGTAGAGCCTGCTTGCAACAGAAGTGTCTGTCTCAGACCACCTGCCTACAGCCATATGTATTCCTCCTCTGAGGTTGAGAGGATACGTACCCAGAATAGCAAGGACTGTTTAGCATATCAACCTACCTACAATCAGTGTTTTGTTTTAAGTACACTAAATGTTTATGCCTTATATACTTTATAGGAACACTTGCCTCATTTCTTGCTATTGATTTGAAAGCACTATAACTGAAGGAACCGTGAGGCTATGCAGTGCTGCAGAAGTGATTTTTAGCACAAGGAAACACGGACTAAAACAAATCGTTGAGTTGATAAATATTAAAATGAAATGTAGCTTAAGGGCTGTGATGTTAGCTTCTTCTGATATAAAAAAAAAAAAGTAGTTATAAAGTGCATTAAAAAGCAGTTAGGGTTAGCTTTACAAATCTTTTTAGATTGTTGAGACCAAATGTTTTTTTGTCATGCGTGACATTTCTCTCACCAAGTGGTTTATCTTTTGTAAGTTTCCTTTTTCCAACTATTTAACATTATTTATTATCGTTCGTTCCAGATGTGTATTTATAACTCGCAGACACCTTCTGTCTTGTGTCGTGAATTGATTAGCTGCGTCTCCATGCAATATTAATAAGCTGCAAAGATTATGCAATAGCTCATTTGTCCCAGGAGTCCTATGGGAACAATTCTCGCAGAGGCTTTTTAAAGCTATTATCAGCCAATCTTTTTGGCAGAAGAATGTGTAACTACAAATAATGGGCTTTTTATGTAGTTTTGCAAATTTGAATAAGTACCCGTGCCTTGTCCTGAATGACTGGGAAAATGACAAAAGAAAAATGTGATGGTTTCAGCCTGTAGCCTTTTTGCTGCGTATTCAAATAATTGCAATCAAGCTGCAACTCAAGGATTCAGTATGGTTTGTCACATTAGCATGTTGCTAACAACAGCAGCATCCTCCAGTCAATTTCTTGGGTTTTGTGATTTCGTGTTTCAGATATTAGCCAACTCTAATAACACTAGCCCTATTTCTGATCTATCCATAAAAATAGGACAAAGAGTGCCTTTTACTGTAAATTAAGAAGGATAAAAGTCTGGAATTTACAGTGTGACTGTGGGGTAACCTAATACCAAATTACAATCTGAAAACATCCATTTATTCTCTCTGTTTTATCTTTATATAGTAGTGTTAAGACATCCGTCACCCAGTAATAGATTCTTCATGTGACTTTTACATTGAATTCATGCAGCTATAGTTGTATGTAAATCATGTCTGCCACTGATCTTGATCGTTGCAATCCTTTTAAAATGCACAGCTGTCTAAGTGACACCATTCCATGTGGTTGCAAAGAGGCTGCAGTCCTGTATGCACTTCATTAGATCAACACTTGAATTTGGAAATTGATATACTGCAGGCATCAGGAACATCCAACTGTACTCTTAACTGCCAATGTGTTAAAAAGTTTAATAAAAGTGCTGATGCTGTGTAGTCAACTTTTGGCCTTTTTTTTATTTGTATTTTTAAAAGGCATTGTGCATATGTATGCATGTGTATACTATACAAGAAGCTTGTAGCTTGAGGCTTGTAATTAATTACAATACAAACAGCTATTTGTGAACCAGAAGTCTCCTAATTTTGTTTGCATTGAACAATTTCATCAAGAAAGACTACAACTGAAGGTATTTCCTCTATCTCAATTTATGTATTTTTTTACTTATTGGTTAGTTATTCCAGTACACAATATCAAGAACCTCACTTCACTCATAGACCTTGCAAATGTAAGACAATCAGAGCACTCGTGGAGCGACACTTTTTTAAAACTGAGAATTTGCAGGTATAAAATTCATAGGGATGGTTTCGCGTGTAGTACTCAACTGTTACACGGGTGAGTCCATAGTGTTGTGGTTTACATGTTTAACAAGCAAAAGATTCCTGGTTCATATTTGGGAGAAGACACAAGTCCCATTATGGTTGCAACAGGTGGATCAAGCCAGTAAAGACCATGGTGTATAAACTTTACACTTTCTATACAAAAATGACAAACCATGGACGTCTTTATATACAATCTGTTGGGTTTTATTTGTTTGGGGGTTTTTTTTT
>NW_024582417.1:699494-760919 GCF_018398535.1 Haplochromis burtoni
GTAATCAACTTGTTATGTTGACTGAGCACTGTAACATATTGAACATACAGAAGGTAAAAGTCAGTACCCACAACACTGATTTTGCTAACTGCACAGTGGGTAATTAAATTTATGAGAGGAAAAAACATGGAAGAGATAAACTAACAAAACAGTAATAAGAAATAAATAAACAATGAAATGGGACCACAGTTCTGACATATTTGTGTTTTTTCAGTTGTTTACTTAGGATATAGAGTTTAAGATTAGCGTTTTAAAATTGGTTTTGTTTTGGTTTGTGACTGAATCACATCCAGTGACTGGAAAGGATCCGTTTGGCAACAGCTTAATTTCTCAACGTGACAATGATCCCAAATACACTGCCAATGCAGTAAAAGCATAGCTGAAAAGAATAATATGTAATGAAACCCTATCAGTCAAGCTTGCTACTGGATATACTGTATTTCCATTTATGTTTGCAAACAGGAATGGTTTTATAAGTGGAGGGCATTGACTTTTTTTTTCACTAGTTTTATATTTTGCAACTCTTCCAGCATGGACGTTATGAATGTTATGCTGCCTGTAATATCAATTAGTATGACCAGTTTGGTGGTGGATTAGTGATGGTCTTGTGAGGATAATTCATGAAAAGATACACAGGCCTCTGCAGGCTAGGCAACAGCATCCTGACTACCATTAGGTACCAGGATGCAGGTTCAGGCCGTACACTGCTGCAGTGGGTCCTCAGTTCTTATTGGTGCACAACAATGCCCAGCCTCATGTGGCAAAAGTATGCAGGCAGTTCCTGGAGAATGACGGAATAAATATGATTGACTGGTCCTCATGCTCACCTGACCTAAATTCAGTCCACATCTAATCCAATCCACATAAATCAAACAGCACACTTCTGGGATTTTAAGTTTTAGTCCATCAGACTACTGACAGTGTGAGGTGCAAACTGCTGTCAGTTTGCACCTCCAAGACTCTATCCATTGTCTCATTAGCGGCATGCCCCGATGTTGTCGGGCATGATTGCAACCTTTTTTGGGGCCATACAAACTACTGAGTTTCAGTAGTTCAACTTGCATATATACAAAAAACCTGAAATAGTTATTTTAAACAGAATAGAGACATCTGTCTGGGATAGAAAGACTGGAAAACTGTTTAGAAGTACAGGTATCAGATACTGTTTAGGTTCCTGATAGCTAAACATACACAGTGGCTATTGGATCGAATAAGACAACATTATTATTGAATCACTCTTTGAAAAATACCATTCTTTGTTTAAAAATTATATTTCCATTGCACTCCGGGTGTAGCGTGTGAGAAGACGAAAACGTGTTAACTGAATCCTGGCACGTGATTGGCTCTGCAGATTTCAAACTTAAATCCCGCGTACGGCTGTTGTGTCGCGATAGGTTTCCTTTCTTCTTCGGGAGCTGTCGGCCGCTTCCGGTTACATGACGACGACGGCGTTTATACAAAAAGAGAGAAGGAAAACACAAGGAAAAACACCTTTCTTGGCGAGAACAGCGGAAACTTAATACAAATCGCCAGATTGCTGTTAATGGATTGCTTATGTGTCAGCATAACTAACGACTGCTGACAAGTTAGCTTGGCTGGAAAACGTATGAGCAGTGCAAGATCGCAGATATTTGGAGTTTATTGTTCTTCGCCTGCTTCCTCCAGCTAGGCTATTTCTGTGTTGCTGTACGTTACATAGCCAAGCTAGCTAACGTTAGCTAACGCTGGATGCCAACACGGTGTGTGCTCCTGGTTGTCAGTTAGCGAGCGGTTAGAAAGGAAAGGAAACCGCGCTGTTAATCGCTTTACCGCTGGACTCCGCTATCCGCTTCTAGCTCGTTGGCTTTAGTTGGGCGAGAATGGCAACTACGGCATTGTACGCCTGTACGAAGTGTAACCAGCGGTACCCCTTCGAGGAGCTGTCGCAGGGCCAGCAGCTGTGCAAGGTTTGGGAGTGTATGTGTGAGTGAGAGAGAGAGAGAGAGAGTCTGCTTGCAAACAAGAATCATCAAACAATCACGACACGAAAGAGTGAAGCAGTGTGCGGGTGTTTTTTGTTTGTTGTTTTTTTTTTTTTTTTGCCGCTGGGGTGTTACGGTGCTACAACAAGTAGCAGGTTAGACAGGCTCACATTATGTAACAAGTTGGAAGGCAACCGTATTAACGTAACCATGTTTAGATCACTTCTGTACATCGTGCTCTTTATTTAAAGCGCAACAACACAACCATACCACATGTTTACCTGTTGAATATTTGTTCCCGGTAAATTAAAAAAAAATGTAGATTACATGTTTGGTAGTCTTTCTCGTTTGTACCTGAGGAGCAGAGTTCGTTTATTGGCAAAGGAAAAAAATATTTAAATGGAGAAAACCTTGAAGCAAACCTGGCTGATTTTTCCTTTAGGTGTTTTCTTCCATAGGCCATGGCTTTTCTTTGCATTAGTGCCGTGCGATACCAACCAAATATAGAGCCAGCATGGCCGATACCAGTACCGTTACTTCTAACCTGTAAAGGTAGCTTATGTAGGAAAGAGCAGTGTGTCGTGATTTATGAGATGAGTAGTCTTCACTTGGCTAATTCTGAACAAATTTTAAGGAACACTAAATCACCGTTTTTACTGTTCACAATAATTAGTTAACACAATAAAACATAACTTTCAGCTGTTCGTGGATTTTGAAACTTGGTCTTTTGTAGAGCTGGGATATAAATGTGCCTGTCTGTAAAGCACTTTGGGTCAACTTCTATAGCACATTTAAACAACAGGATATGAGTAACATAGATATGACAGTCAACACAAAAAGGCTCAGACATTTTTCACTGTGCATGTTTGAGGTATATTTTTTCCATTTCCAAAAAATAATGTATTTAGCACAATTCAGAGGGCTACATACTGAACTTAAAGGAACACTTATATCAATCTCATACCAATACCGGCTTTGGTGTCAATCCAGTCACTGTTCATATCGATCTCCCCACCTCTACTAGATTAACTGATACATTCAAGATTATTTTTAATTAATCTTTTTAAGACCTAGACATTGTCACAAAAAGTCTGTTAAACCATGATTGTTCTGTTAATAATGCCTTTGTTTCCGTCAATGGGAAACCCTACTGTGACATTATGCTGGGCTTGTATAGAGAAAATTTACATTGGTGTTTTCACAGATGTTGTAGCCAGCGCACAATACGCACCACCTGCAATGCAGTTTCCACTGTAATAGACCGCAGTAGTGCTGTTTGTTTGTCACCATTCACCAGCAGACAGTCGTGTGCCACAAAATGATATTTCTTTGTTTTTGTACTGCAGGAGTGTCGCATCGCTCACCCAATAGTGAAGTGCACATACTGCAGATCTGAGTTTCAGCAGGAAAGGTGAGATGTTTCACCTCCCAGTGATGTTTGTTCAGCTTTCATTCACGCCAACTCAATGAATTTCGTTGAAGCTTGTTTTGGCTTGAAACCGGTCTTTATTCTTTGCAGTAAAACAAATACAATCTGCAAGAAATGTGCCCAGAACGTCAAACAGTTTGGAACGGTGAGTAGCAAATTTCTCCTGGGTTTTTTTGTAATACTAGCTGTATTTGCTAGGTCCTGCTTCACTTTTTGCATTTTCTTTTTTATTATTATTTGTTTATTTAGTTATTTATTTATTTATTTATTTATTTAGTTATTTATTTATTTATTTATTTATTTATGTTTCGTTTGTTTGTCTTTGCAGCCCAAACCTTGCCAGTACTGTAACATTATTGCAGCTTTTATCGGGACAAAGTGCCAGCGTTGTACTAACTCAGAGAAGAAATATGGACCTCCACAGACCTGCGAACAATGCAAACAGCAATGCGCCTTTGACCGTAAGGAAGAGGGGAGGAGAAAGGTAAGAGTCTGAATTGCTTGCAGTCTACTGTACAGTTTAGTAGCAAGTTTTATGAGCTAATATCACCTCCTGTTTCAGGTGGATGGAAAACTTCTGTGCTGGCTCTGTACGCTTTCCTACCGCCGTGTCCTGCAGAAGACCAAGGAGCAGAGGAAGGGCTTTGGTTCCTCCAACTCTTCATCCCTGAATGAGAAAGACCACCACTCCAGATCGCACCATCATCATCACCATCACCAACACAGACACAGCAGTTCTCACCACAAGTATGTCATCTGTTGTATCGCCTCTTTCCTCGCATGTTTTGTCCCCAGGCTGCTCAGTCAGCCCTTCAAGTTTAAAAAAACACATAAATGTTTTATGTGTCTGTCATATGCTGCAGGCTGAGTGGGAGCCTGAGTCCTGAACAGGAGCAGGGACTGTGGAAGCAGAGGTAAAGCTGCCTTCTTATTTAAGGCTCTTATTGAGTTTTTATTCCCAGAGTGAACACTTCCTTTTTCATCTGCTCTGCAGCCATAAATCGTCTTCAATCCAAAAGGAGACTCCAAAGAAGAAACCAAAACTGGAGATGAAGCCATCCAACGGGGACAGGTACGACAGATATAGCACATTATGTGCTATATTATGGTTACATATGTTTTCCTTTATGCCGTTCCCATTGTTGGCTTCATGCTCATTTCCTTCTCCCTCCAGTAGTTCCATTACCCAGTCTATGGATTCAGGGGGAACGGACAACTTCATTCTCATCAGCCAACTGAAGGAGGAAGTGATGTCACTGAAGAGACTTCTGCAGCAGAGGGATCAGACCATCCTTGAGAAGGACCGAAAGGTAGGTTAATCTGCCTCAGCTGACCTCTGCTTTTGCTTTGCTTTGTTTGAGGGGTTGATTTCTAATGACCAAATTCTCTCGTAGCTCACAGAGCTCAAAGCAGACTTTCAGTACCAGGAGTCAAATATGAGAGTGAAGATGAATCAAATGGAGAAATCACACAAAGAAGCTATGGAGCAACAGCAGGTAGGAATACATGTGTGACACTGAGGGTTTCAGATTCTTACTCCTCATTAGTATTAGTCTTCCCCTGTGTCAGTTTTAATTGCCCAGCTGTTTCCAGTAGGTGTGGTAATGTAGCCATTTGATACACCAGAGAAACAATTCATGGGAATTATGTTCTGCAATGATGTAAAGGTTATAATGGATTAATATTATGATAATAAAGGGATGGTTCACTGTGTCAGCTGATCCATTTCCGTCATCATCATCAAACGTTTTGGTCTTAAATTGTCTTTATAGTTATTTTCTAAGTGTAACAGTGTAAAAGTGTGCATGTTACTAAT
The DNA here is from genome assembly GCF_018398535.1 of Haplochromis burtoni. Classification (NCBI taxonomy): domain Eukaryota; kingdom Metazoa; phylum Chordata; class Actinopteri; order Cichliformes; family Cichlidae; genus Haplochromis; species Haplochromis burtoni. The sequence continues at coordinate 704,701 of NW_024582417.1, forward strand.
TGGATTTTTTTTTAACCCTATATGCCAACATTTATAACTCATTATGTATTTTGTTTCCACAGGCTAAGAACAGGGAGTTGATGAAACAAGTGGCTGCCCTCTCCAAGGGAAAAAAGTTTGACCGGACAGGAAGTTCACTATTGTTACCCTAACAATAGGCCGGCCAGGGTGACAACACAGAGCGGCTTCATTTTTTGTAACACTGTGAAAGTCTCTCTCCTGTGTTTCCTCATTGCCATCGACATCAACTACTTCTAAATTGGTAAAAAGCCAGAGACCATGTTGTACATGGAAGTGAAATGTTAAATCAAAGAATCCTTCTTTCTCTAAATAAATAAATCAATGTATTTTAGATATTTTCTGGCGGCTTTTCCACTGGATCATAGGATATGACTTTGGATGTGGTGGAGGATGGAGTCCTTTTTTTTGTTTTTTGTTTTTTTTGTTTTAATCCAACACTGCCGGGCCAAAACAAAAACCATGGTGTGCATACAGTATGTGGAGAACGTTGTCAATGCAGCCACTTAATGTTTATGGATGTCATGCATTTTATTTATTCAACTGTATTTCTTAGCTTTTTTTTTTTGTATTTCCTCACAACATACTAAGAGAATATCCCACATTTTGGGGTTTTCTTCAATAGTAATTAGTTATATTTTTGTAAATGGACGCGATTGTGGAAGACAGATGCTCCTTAACGGAGACCATGTGCAACTTTACAATGTATGCAAACGTTGGAAAGGCGACCACTGAGCTGCTGCTCGACAGTAGAGAAATCTCTCGGTTAACGATTCATAAACATAAAACCAACCAATGAGCACTCAGAAAGGCCGTCTCTTGGCTGCCCAGTTACTCACTGTGTGACAGCTGTAGTGCTTTGCTGTTTCTCTTTAGTGGAACGATTGTAATACTGCATGATTTTACTGCCAGATACCGGGTGGCTTTGTGGTCAGACTTTTTCTTCCCCTGCCCCTCTTTTAATTAGTTTTTTAAGAGTCACTTGTAAATGTATCACCGGGGTCAGCCAATGTATTTAAACTATTGCTTGTATCTGTTTTAGTGAGTACAGTATGTGTATGGTAAGGCCAGTTGAAATTAACATGTCTGTAGAAGATGCTTTTTAAACAAACACACCTATCACCCTACATTACTGGGCTGGTTTCATACTGTGGTGTCCAGGATCACTTTTGTACTTTTCCAAACCAAGTGTTTTAAAACTATTAAAACTGGCTAAACTGTTACGGTGTTCTCTTTGACTTTTTATTTTACTTATTACTCAGCGGGCCTCTATTATTAATGCATAGTAGTTTACCTTTATGAACATGTGGAAAAGAGGGAGAGTGAATATACTGGGTAAAGGATACTGAATTTAGACCTGATGGTAAGGGATAGGGTGAGATGGAGGCAGATGGAACAGCTGAAAGAAGAATGCTTGAGTCCATTGAGTGAGGAATGACATCTGTGTCAAAGCAAAAATATATACAGATTGTAATGTTTTTAGTAGCTTCCAGATGTGATTATGCACTCCCTGTCACCACCAGCAGGTAACTTTTTACCAATGGGCTGGGTTTGATTAGTGTTGTTGTTTTTGCTTTTCATATTTCTTTTTTCTTTTCTTTTAATGCATCACAACAATTAAATTAAAGTACAGACTGACACTGGTTCAACTTTGGTTGACAATTCCGCAAAATAATTCATAGTTTTGACGTGAAGTCATTGCAACTGTTCGCATTCTGTTGATAGATTCTTCTTATTTTAAACCGGAATTGACTGTACCTGCAAAGAGGTAGTATCAAATACTTGACATCTGATATAGAGAACAAATAAATAATATCTGGTGCACACAAGTTCTAATTTTTAGAACAATAAAAAGTGAAAACCGTAAGACCAGTAAGTTTTGAATTCCTCTTGAAAGATTTTCAGTAAACACTGATTCCCCAACAGCTTTAGGGACGCCATGTCACAGAAAGTATTTTAAGATGTGTGTACTGTAAGGGCATATAATTAAAGTTATTTGCGATAAATTTAGCAAATTTTGAGTTAATGTAGGAGTGATGGTTGCATTTGGCTAGTTGATTAAAATGGGCTACAACACAAAACCATAAAACTGTAGTGAATAGAGTATGAAGTATAGTCGAGACTGATTCGTTTTATTTTTATGGAATGAGTACGGGCAAAAATTCAATATCATTAAATTTATTGTAACTTAATACTCAAGCGCAAAGAAAATGACAGACGTTTGCGAATTACTAGTGAAAATAGTGTACCTTTTGTAGCGAACTCCACTAATTCCTAGGTTTTAGGGAGTACCTGAATGCGTCACAGTTATTCATCCGGGTCACTGGGACTTTCCGCAGTTTGGCTAGTCCAGTCTGCAGATCGCTGCAGTGCTTTACAGTAATACAAATAAAAACAACCCTTACCCGAATATGTATATACTGCGTTTAATGAGTTAAAGTGTTTATTGTTTGACTTCGTAAAGTTAGTCTAGGGCCAGGGTAAAATATGTTTAAGTGTACGGATTTTAGTTACCGTATTACAAGTTGTTTTGTCTAGCTAATATGAGCTAACTTACTTAGCCTCATCTATTAGCATTCAGAAGATAAATCGAGCTGGCTAAATCAAAAGCGTACAAAATCTAAAAAGAACTCAACGAAAGGTAAGTGGCAGTTGACTGGAGTTTTATTTTATTCACGTTTTACAGTCATAAGTTCAGGCTAGCTAACTAATATTTAGGTTAACTTTGTTTTGATTGTAGCGCAGCTAACCTAAAGTTAACAGGGTTCAGGTCACAGCTCATTTCTCATTTGTTTTAAAAATAAATGACAAAAAAACAGATTGAATGATGTTACTCTCTAATCTTGCTTTTTTGTTTTGCTACTAATAAGCAATAGTAGGGACACTGAAATAAATATAGTACGTCTTGGCAGTAAAATGCAAAGAATTACGGAAATCAGTTTATGAAGACCGAGGAAATTAAATTAGGAGGTCCAAATGCTTAAACTCTAAATGTTGTCCTTGTAGGATGTCGGACTCGGACAGTGACGATGATCAGGATCGCCCTTTTTCTATAACTGGCTTCCTTTTTGGAAACATCAACGAAGATGGCCAGCTAGAAGATGACAGTGTTTTGGATAACGTAGGTGTTTGTGATACGTTTGTCTGCAGAAACATTTAGCTGGCAAACTTACATTTTCTTCAACAGCTGTCTGCTTTTACTGTTCATTGAAATGTTTTGTTTCTGTCTCATTTCCTTATATCAGGAGTCCAAAAAGCATCTAGCTGGTTTGGGTACTCTGGGTCTGGGCTCACTTATTACAGAGATCACTGCCAATGAGGATGATGATAAGGAAGAAAACAGAGACCCTACCAGCGTGGATGCGGAAGGTGAGGTCACATATATGAAGCAAATTAGGAGCAGTATTGTGCAAAGTTTAAAATAATTGACCTTCTCCAGGTTGGGTGAAGAGCACTGAGGATGCAGTTGATTATTCTGACATCAGTGAAGTTGCTGAGGATGAGACAAAGAAGTACCGTCAGGCCATGGGGTCTCTGCAGCCCAGCAGGAAAACAGGTGATCAGCAATGTTACAGCTCTTACAATGCTTAACTGTGGAGACAATGAGGCTGGTATTGTTTGTACTTTGTCAGTAGATGATCAGTTAAAACAAATCTTTTGAACATTTTATGTCAGTTGAGGATTTTATGACATTTTAAGATCCTTAAGGTGGATACAGTCTTTGAAAAAACAATCCGGATATTAGATTTTTCTAACACTTACACAGGTAAAGGTTTGTTAACTTATGTTTAGGGTTTTTTTTTTCATTATATAACATTTTTTATTATTGTTTTCACAGGACTACATAAAGTCTGTGTAATTAAGTACACCTCATGTTTCAGTGGCTTGTGGAATCACCTTTAGCAGCAGCAACTTGAGATAATAATCTTCTGTATGACTTTCAGTCTTTCACATCATTGTTGGGGAATTTTGGTTTAGTCTTCATTAGCACGTTCCTTCAGTTCATTTAGGTTTGCAGACATGCTGCAGAATTTCAATTAGATTTAGTTCTGGACTTCGCAACACCCTGATTCTTTTTTTTTGCAACAGTTCTGTTTTAGATTTGCTGCTGTTGTTAGGATCATTGTCCTGTTGCATGAGCCATTATTGGACCAGCCTTTATCTGTCACACAGATGGCCTCACATTTGACTTTGGAATATTTTGCTGTACCGAGGAGATCACGGTTGACTTAATGACTGCAAGATGAGGTGTTTGTGCTAATATGCTGTGTTTGGTTTTGCCAAACATGGAACTGTGCATTATGGCCAAATATCTCCACATTTGTGTTGCACGGTCTGACCTTGGGGTGAGTTTTCTGGGACATCCCCTCCTGGGTAGATTATGGCATTGTGTTAACACACAACTGAAGTCATCAGCCAGTTACCCTTTTAATTCCTATGGAAACAGTAAGGATGTACTTAGTTTTTCACATGGCTGCATAGTCCTGTGTTTTTCCTCATGACTATGTTAATAAAAAATATTTTCAAACTCTTTATTCCTAGACGATGAGGATGACTATGATGCTGATTGTGAGGATATTGACTCTAAGCTCATGCCCCCTCCACCACCACCAACTCTTCCTACATCTAAGAAAGAGGAACCCTCCACTCAGAGCACAAATGGCAAGTACATAGTTGCTTGTGATTACTTCGTAAAAGTTTAATTGGGTTTGGATTAGTCTTTCTCGCAGAATGTATTAAATTAAATTGCAATACATGTTTATTTTGATCAAATAATTTTCAACACAAACTTTGATGACCTTTACTGCTCCATTGATTTATTACTGTCACCTGCAGCAGTTGGGGAAGATGGGGATGGCATCATCCTGCCTTCCATCATCGCACCATCCTCTACAGCAGATAAGATTGACTTCAGCAGCTCCTCAGACTCTGAGTCAGAAACCGACCGTCCTTGTCAGGGTTCAGGGGCCGGTGGTTCTGCGGACATTCTCACACTCCCTCTGGCTGGCATCATGCAGAAAGATGCTGCCAAAGCGTTGCCAGGTGTCACAGAGCTCTTCCCAGAGTTTAGGCCTGGAAAGGTACAGCATCTTTATTTACACATACTTAAGGTTCATTTTTATCAACATTTTAAATTGGAGTGCATTAAATCCATTTCCTTGAATGTGCTGGCAGGTGCTCCGGTTCTTGCGCCTGTTTGGCCCTGGAAAGAATGTGTCATCGGTTTGGAGGAGCGCCCGCAGGAAAAAGAAGCGAAAACATAGAGACCATCAGCCTGGGACACCTCCTCCAGAAGGAGAACCATCAGAACAAAGCCAGGAGAAGAAATCTGGATGGGTTTATGAGTACGCTCTTCCTCCTCCTCCAGAGCAGTGCCTTTCTGATGATGAGGTAAGTCTTTGCTGCATGCTTGAGTAATATCAGCTCTTAGCAGTTTTTTCTCAGTATGTCAGGTTAATCAGCACTTTACATTCATTTTGCTTTGTCCAGATAACCATGATGGCTCCAGTAGAATCAAAGTTTTCACAAACGTCTGGTGATGGGGACAAGGAGACAGAGTCTCGGCCTAAAGTAGCAGAATGGCGATATGGTCCAGCCCAGCTCTGGTACGACATGCTAGGGGTCTCTGAGGATGGAAGCAATTTTAACTATGGGTTCAAGCTTAAGGAAATGCAATCTAGTGAGCCTCAGAAGCAGGATACGCCTAATGAAATTACAGAGACTTCTCAAGAGGTATGCAGATACAGACATCTCTAGCAAAAGGAGGTAAATGATACTGATCATCCTGCTAAAGTTGTGAAATATATCCATAGGTCCAGATGCAGGAGGACAATGACATTGTCGATGGTGATGAAGATAAAGACAGAAAAGCTTTGGAAAATGAACTCTTCCTCATGGTGACTCAGCTGCAATGGGAGGATGATATAATTTGGAACGGGGAGGACGTGAAACACAAGGGTACCAAGACTCAGCGAGCCAGTCTTGCAGGATGGCTACCCTCTAGCATGACCCGTAATGCCAATGCTTACAACGCACAGCAGGGTAAGATAGCTGGAAAAATTCAGAAGTAAATCTTTGTGGGTCTTTTTTTTAATGCTAGCAGAATACAGTACTGTGGTGTGCTATTGTTGTACGAACATTGATAATTGATGGTGGAGGAGTCTGGTGTAATATTGAGTGTGTTTAAAAAAAGCTCTAATATCTGTTTAATTTTAAAGGTCTGACAAGAAGTAATTCTCAACTGGTCCCACCTACACCTCCACCCATGCCCAAAGCTGCTTCGATTTCTGGTTCGAAGCGGGACAAAAACAGCCACGATAATCAAGGTCAGTTTACGCTTTTGGTCACATTTCAGTCCTTCCTGTTTCAAGATAATTTCTCACTGTTTGTTTTTGACCCATTACAGCCTCCCAGGACGAAGACTGTCTTTGGTTCTCCATTTTTCCTATTGATAATGAAGAGTTGGTATACGGACGCTGGGAAGACAACATTATCTGGGATGACCAAGAGATGGATCACATGCTTGACCCACCTGTTCTTACACTGGATCCCAATGATGAGAATATAATTCTAGGTATAGTCAAAAATCTTTATCTGCCACTTCTTCTGTTATGTTTTCACTTGTTTTAGGCTTTTTTTTTTTAATTAAATCTGTGTTATGCTGCTCTCACTTGAAGAAATTCCTGATGAAAAGGAGGAGACTACCTCCCACTCGCCATCAAAAGAGAATAAGAAGGAAACTGCAATCAAGAAGAGCCGCATCCTGCTGGGGAAAACGGGCGTGATAAAAGATGAGCCACAGCAGGTATGGGAAAGGCAATCTTGATAATTTGGTGCTGATTTGTACTGGAGATGTGGTTTGTTTGAAGAAAAAGGTGAAAATATCTAAGAGGGAATAAAAAGGGCTACATAAAAAAAGCACGACTGTAAAACGGAAATACTCAGGAACATTTTTACACTTAAAAAATTGGAATTATAGAATAGCAGCACTTTGAGTGCTATGTATGCTTTCTCTCAACACAGAACATGTCCCAACCTGAGGTCAAAGACCCCTGGAATCTGTCCAATGACGAGTTCTATTACCCCAAACAGCAAGGCCTGAGGGGAACCTTTGGTGGCAACATCATTCAGGTAAATGGTAGTTTATAACAGTGAATATAAAGCTTAAAACAAATTGTGTTGTGTAATATGAAAACTTTTTGTCTTGTTGACAGCACTCCATCCCAGCCCTGGAGCTGCGGCAGCCCTTCTTTCCCACTCACATGGGACCCATGAAGCTTCGCCAGTTCCATCGTCCAACTCTGAAGAAGTACTCATTTGGAGCTGTGGCTCAGCCGGGTCCACATCCTGCTCAGCCTCTGCTCAAACACATAAAGAAGAAGGCCAAGGTATGTCCTCAAGCACTATTACACTGTGAGTGTAGAGATAAATATGTAGTGTTTAAATGTTGTCATTTTAGTGTTGATGTGTACTGAATATATAATCTTTTATAGATGCGAGAACAAGAGCGGCAGGCAGCAGGAGGTGGAGACATGTTCTTCATGCGGACCCCGCAGGACTTGACAGGCAAAGACGGAGATCTGATTCTCGCTGAATACAGTGAAGAATACGCCCCTCTCATCATGCAAGTTGGCATGGCAACCAAAATCAAGAACTACTACAAAAGAGTGAGCTTGACATTGGATTTGTATTGTACTAACTTTGCACTTATGTTCTGCACTGCTGAGAAAAGTGATTTTTAAAACACGATGAAATTCACCAGATCATCAAATTGTTATTTCTCACTCAATATTATGACACTGTTACTGTGCTTTTCAGAAACCTGGAAAAGATCCTGGAGCACCCGATTGTAAATATGGAGAGACTGTGTACTGTCACACATCCCCTTTCCTGGGTTCTCTGCATCCCGGACAACTTCTTCAGGTCAGCACCGTATCAGCGAAATAACCAGATCTGTGCATATATATAAAATCTCTGTTCTGTGATCATGGCAAACTGTATGATGGTGTGCCTTTTCCTCAGGCTTTCGAGAACAACCTCTTCCGTGCTCCAATCTACCTTCACAAGATGCCCGAGACTGATTTCTTGGTTATACGAACACGACACGGCTACTACATTAGAGAGATTGTGGACATTTTTGTAGTTGGTCAGGAGTGCCCATTGTTTGAAGTTCCAGGGCCGAACTCCAAACGAGCCAATACTCACATCAGAGACTTCCTTCAGGTATTTTTATTTATATATTTCTTTTTTATTTAGAGCTCGGCTGTTGTCTGCACATAGCTGACCTATCACTTCTGTGTTCTGCAGGTGTTCATTTATCGCTTGTTCTGGAAGAGTAAGGACCGGCCGCGGAGAATCCGCATGGAGGATATAAAAAAAGCTTTCCCCTCACACTCAGAAAGCAGCATCAGGAAGCGACTTAAACTGTGTGCTGACTTCAAACGCACAGGTAGACTTCACACGTTTGACTGTGTCGATTGTTTAGTGATGATCATCATGGATTAGACTAACTTGTGTTGAGTCGGGGAAATATTTGGGGCATAAAAAGATTCTGTGCACTTTGAAGTTGCATGGGGTCAGCAGTGCGCGTGTGTGTATGTGCGCCTTGAAATGACAGAGTGATGAAATGATTTGTGTGCTTGTCCTCATGGCAGGAATGGACTCAAACTGGTGGGTGCTGAAGCCTGATTTCAGACTGCCAACAGAAGAAGAGATCAGGGCCATGGTTTCTCCGGAGCAGTGTTGCGCTTATTACAGCATGCTGGTAGCAGAGCAAAGGCTGAAGGTAACAGCTATTACCTGCATGTATCTTCATTTGTATTTATTTAGTGTCTGTTTCATCAAGTTTTTTCACCCCTTAAGGATGCCGGATATGGTGAGAAATCCTTCTTTGCTCCAGAGGAAGAGAATGAAGAGGACTTTCAAATGAAGATTGATGATGAGGTATCAACTGAAACTCTTCCTCACAATAAAGTTAACTAATACAGACTTGAGATGACTCCATGCTGACTCTGTGTCACCCTGCAGGTGCGGACAGCTCCTTGGAACACAACCAGAGCCTTCATTTCTGCCATGAAGGGAAAGTGCCTGTTAGAGGTTACAGGTGTGGCTGATCCCACAGGCTGTGGAGAAGGTTTCTCCTATGTGAAAGTGCCCAACAAGCCCACTCAACAGAAGGTCTGAGTGTCTGAAGTCAAATTCTGCCGCCTCAGCGTTACTTATATGACATGTAATGCTGACAAGTTTGTTTCTGGTGATTTTGCAGGATGACAAAGAGCCACAACCAGTGAAGAAGACAGTCACAGGGACAGATGCTGATCTGAGGAGGCTCTCACTGAAGAATGCCAAGCAGCTGCTGCGCAAGTTTGGTGTGCCAGAGGAGGAGGTGAGACCAGGGTGATGTTCAAGCACTTTAAAGAGATGCGAGACATTGTCAAACTTTTTCCTGATTAGGTTTGATCACACAGAAACACAGAAAAGGCTTTAGTTTTAAGATTATTTTTAAAGGTTCTAAAGTGATCCTGTTTTTGTCTGTGTGTCAGATCAAGAAACTGTCACGTTGGGAAGTTATTGACGTGGTCAGGACCATGTCCACAGAGCAGGCACGCTCAGGCGAGGGACCCATGAGTAAGTTTGCCAGAGGCTCTCGTTTTTCTGTTGCTGAACACCAGGAGCGTTACAAGGAAGAGTGCCAAAGGATCTTTGACTTGCAGAACAAGTGAGTTTCCAGTACAGCATTATGAGTGTTTTATTCAGGATCCTGCCTCTGCACACTTTAACTTCTGTATCTTATTGCACCCCCACCTCAGAGTGTTGGAGTCTACAGAGGTGCTCTCAACAGACACAGACAGCAGTTCAGCAGAGGATAGTGACTTTGAGGAGATGGGTAAGAACATTGAGAACATGCTGCAGAACAAGAAGACCAGCACCCAACTTTCCCGTGAGAGGGAAGAGCAGGAGAGGAAGGAGCTGCAGAGGATGCTGATGGGTGAAGAGAGCGATCGTGACAAGGGGCGCAAGGAGCGGCGCAAAGGAATATGTAAATGTCCTTTTGTGATATTAAACACAGTCTTAATGTTAAGGACAAAAAATTGAGTATATAACTGTGAACTTTACTTCTCTTCACTCTATAGCCAGTTCCTTGTCCACCAGCTCCCACAAAGATGATGACACATCCTCCGTCACCAGCCTGAACTCCTCGGCCACGGGACGCCGACTCAAGATCTATCGCACCTTCAGAGATGAAGACGGCAAAGAGTATGTGCGCTGTGAAACTGTGCGTAAAGCTGCAGTCATCGACGCCTACACCAGGATCAGAACCACCAAGGATGATGAATTCATGTGAGTGTGACTGTAATTAAAGTCAGTTTAATTAAAAAATAATTATTTGGTTCTTGGAAGTATCCCATCGGACTGGTTCTGTATTTATTGGTGCTATTATGTAACAGTTAAAATAAAGTAATTTTGACTCAGCAAAGTCTATGTTTATAGAGCTGTGGTTAACGCACAGAAACCAGTGATACCAGTGATTATGACTCACAACCTTTTCGCGACTTTGTTTAAAATTCAAATTAGTTTTAATATTTTTTGATACATCTGTTAAATATGCAGAAACCTTTTCTTGTTGGTGTTGTATGGTGTAACCAGAGGATTAATCTAATTCATGGGTATGGATTAAATTACTAAGAAGGAAAAAAATGGACTGTCACTTAACTCAGACCTCTTTTTGTAAACCTGTGAATGTTAAAGGTCCTCGTTTTTCTTCTTTAAATCTTTTTGCAGACGAAAATTTGCCCTCTTTGATGAGCAGCACAGAGAAGAGATGCGGAAGGAGCGCCGGCGTATTCAGGAGCAGCTGAGGAGGTTGAAGAGAAACCAGGAGAAGGATAAGATCAAGGGGCCTCCAGAGAAGAAGACCAAGAAGGTCAAAGAGAGACCAGACCTCAAGGTAAAAGTAAGCTTGCCGATTCAGTACTATATGCCTTTCTTTCACTTTTTCCTCACAAGCTTCATGGTAATGCACAAAATTCAAAACCTACAGCCAGTTTGCCTTGAACAGTTCTTCTTCTTATAATATAGCCCTGCTAGATTATCCTCGTGTTCCTTAATGTTTTCCTCTTTTCCCTAGCTAAAGTGCGGTGCATGTGGCGCCATTGGACACATGAGAACAAACAAGTTCTGCCCACTTTACTATCAAACCAATGCCCCACCCTCCAACCCAGTCGCCATGACAGAGGAGCAGGAGGAGGAGCTGGAAAAGACAGTCATCCACAATGACAATGAGGAACTGATTAAAGTGGAGGGCACCAAGATTGTGCTGGGCAAACAGCTCATTGAAAGGTATAAAAAATTAGATTTAAATTTCCCATGTTTTGCAAACTATGTTTTACTCATTTGCTACATTTACAATAAATGGATCTGTCTAATTTGTTACAGCGCTGATGAAGTGCGCAGAAAGTCTTTGGTGCTCAAGTTCCCCAAACAACAGCTACCAGCAAAGAAGAAGAGACGTGTAGGCAGTGCAGTCCATTGTGACTATCTCAATGTAAGCATCCTTATACAGATTGTTGCCATACAACATTATGATGATGATGATAAAAACTTTACAAATAAAGGTCTTATATATTTATTCCTACATTACACACATCCATAAACACATTATATGTGAACACAAGCCCAAAATAACGTATGAAAGACTAGGGAGAAGCTAACCTATAGATCTGAGTTTTCAGCTACCACTAATTAGCTGACCCGAAAGGCTTACAGCAGCGTGCCCTGCAAACTCATTCTTTTCTACGGTTTGTGCCACTCAATAAAAAAATTTGTGCGCCAACTGGGGAGCATAGAAAGTCAAGCAGGGTGCACCGGCCAGAGCAACAGAAATTTGGGTCATTTGCTCGACCTAGCAGTTAACACAGTGTATGCCACCTGTGTGCATGCTATTTCCTGTGTGAAAGGGTCTTGGGGAATGCTGGTGTAAAGTTTAGGAGCTACAGGTTGAAAAGAGTGGTTTCCACTGGATTTAAAATAAGAGTGTGGAACACTTGAACAGATGATCAGAGAGGCTGGCTGCTGTTACAAGGACTCAGCAGGCCTTCTTTATAGGACAGGGGTGTCAAACATAAGGCTCGGGGCCAGAATTAGCCCGGCAAAGACTTCAATCTGGCCAACTGGACGACGCTGGTAAATGTGAAGGATGCATAGATTTTGAGCTTTTATCTATTATTTAATAAGTTTTAGAGCCTCTCTTTTGATAAAGAAGCCCCCTCAATTCCCATTCATACTAGAGCAAAGTAATAGATAAACAATTAAATGACAGAACATTCCTGTTTTTTCACCATCTGTATATAATTTATTAATTTTCTTTTTTTACAGTGGGTTCACAGAAAAACAATACATTATCTTTGAATTAACAAAGTCTTTTTATTTTATAATTACAGGACAGTCTGGGTAATGAACTACAAAAACCTTTCTGTAATATTACACATTTATAGTGTGTAAAATTTCCCTGGTCCAGCCCACTTAAGATCAAAGTAGTCTGTATTGGCCCACAATGTAAAATGAGTTTGACATCACTGTTTAAGGGCGTTATAAGTGAATACAATTGTAAAATGATCTGAATTTCACTGGATTGAAGGTGAGGGTCACTTTAATAGATGATTTAAGTCTTTTTTTTTTTTCTTTTTTTTTTTTCAGAAACCACACAAGGCCATCCACCGCAGGCGCACAGACCCCATGGTGACCTTGTCCTCTGTGCTAGAAAGCATCATCAATGACATGCGGGATCACCCCAATGTAAGAGGCGTCTACAACACGTTCACTTAAAATTCTGTTCTTTGTTCCTATCCAGCTTCACCTTTATTACATCTACCTCTTCATTGTAGACATACCCGTTCCACACGCCAGTCAATGCCAAAGTTGTGAAGGACTACTATAAGATCATCACGCGGCCCATGGACCTGCAGACACTAAGGGAGAATGTGCGCAAGCGGATGTACCCGTCGAGGGAGGAGTTCCGTGAAGCAGTGGAGCTTATTGTCAAAAACAGTGCCACCTACAATGGTAGAGTTACAGGAACACGCTTAACAGACTCAGCGTGGTTTCAGTGAGATTTCAAACCTTCATCAGTTTGTTGAGATGGCTTTCTGTTTTTGTCTCACCAGGGGCAAAACATCCAATAACACAAGTTGCACAGTCCATGCTGGATCTGTGTGATGCTAAACTGAAAGAGGTGAGTGGATGTAAACATCATTGCCATGATTTGGTCTCACACCAAATTAGTTCCTCATCAACTGTCAAATCTGTGTGTGTTTGCAGAAGGAGGACAGGCTGGTGAGGCTCGAGAAAGCCATCAACCCTCTGCTAGACGATGATGATCAGGTGGCCTTCTCCTTCATCTTGGACAACATTGTAACCCAGAAAATGATGGTGGTTCCTGATGTAAGTCACCTCCTTCAGTCGGTTTGAGAACAGTGATCAGTATAGAATCGGATAATAATCTAAGGCTCGTTCTTCCACTCTTCCCCTCTTTGTAGTCGTGGCCATTTCACCATCCCGTCAACAAAAAGTTTGTGCCGGATTATTATAAAGTTATTGTGAACCCCATGGATCTGGAGAATATCCGCAAGGTGAGAGGCTAACAGGATGTCAGGCTTACCTAGAGTCATTTAATATTGGCAGCAGCATGAAGAAACACCCTGTTTGTGTGTCTGTGTTTAATTTCAACAGAACATCTCCAAACATAAATATCAGAACCGAGAGACATTCCTTTCAGATGTCAGTCTCATCCACACCAACAGCATCAAGTATAATGGTAAATGCTTTTATGGATCATTTTACCTCAGCATTTAATTTCTCTTAAAAGAAGTTTGACTAACTTGACCATCTTGTGTGTCTTTGACAGGTTCAGACAGTCCTTACACCAAGACAGCTCTCGAGATTGTTAATGTGTGCAAGCAGACTTTGGCAGAGGTGTGTAGAAGATTCTTAGGGTGTTTTCACACCTGTAGTTTGTTTATACTGGAGCTGTTCACACTGAGAAAAATTCAGATGAACTCCAAGCAAAGTAAAATGTGTCACTACAAACCACATGACAATTTTCAGTCTGCTTTATGGCCAAATGTGTCTGGGCTGGGAGCACGTTTATCCAGGTGCTGTGTCATTTCGCAGCTAGTTGCTAGGCCATACAGACTTTCGCACATCTATAGTAGCCCAGAATACAAAGCATACATGGCTACAGGAAGTGTTTTTTAGCTCAGCTTTTGCAACGTGCACCTTGTAGTTGGGTCAGATTGAGGTTGCCAAACAAGCTTCTCTGGAGTTCATTTGGAACTCCACACCTGAGTGCAATTACTGTGTTCACATCCGCACAATCAAACTGCACCAAAGTGGAAAACAAACCAGTTTAATTTAAACTAGCTAAACACTACAGGTGTGAAAACACCCTTACTTTGCCCTTTTGAAGTTAAATAAGGCTGAGTTTGATTGAGCAGTTTCAAAGCAAAGTTAGGAGCAAATCAAAGGCAGTTTGACTCGTAGTTTTAAAAATGTTGCATTGACACAGAGTGGAAATGTGAAACCCGGGTGTGTAAAATCAGACTGTGAAATATTTGGAGTAATTACAGAATTGTGTTGCTTGTAATGTATTTTTAACACATCTAAACAAGAAGAGAAAAAAAACAACCGCTTTAGAAATAGTCACCATTTATTGTGTTTGCAGTATGATGAGCACTTGACTCAATTGGAGAAAGACATCTCTACTGCTAAAGAGGCAGCTCTAGATGCAGCAGACCTAGAGAGTCTGGAGCCAATGACGCCTGGGCCATACACACCTCAGGTAAGACAGCATCCAGGGCCTAGTTCCTTTAGGCCAAACCAAGTACTCTAAACTTTTGTGCGTGCAGTAGCTTCCTTGCCACTCCTTGTATTGCTTCTCCTTCACTTGTTCTTTGCACTAACTCTCCTTTCCAGACTTTCACATTTCATTTGTACAATCTAGTTTCTTTACCGTAGTGTCTTCTTTTTCCCAACCTGTTCTTCTCCTTCGTTCCTGCCCTCTTTGCCGTGTCTCTTTGTCCGTGTCTCTGTGCGGTGTTGGCCAGCCTGCTGATTTGTTTGACAGCGGGGCTTCGGGGAGTCTGCCCAGAGAGCCCAGCAGCCTTTTCTCTGAAGGACCTCTAGTGGGTGGTCCAGAGAAGAGAGGGGGGCAGGTATGGAGAGACAGAAATAAGTCTTGCAGCCACATGCCCACCCCTCTTGTATCTATCCTCAAAGCATCCCGCTTCAGTAGGCATTTCTGTTGTACCACCTTCCACACAGGTGACAGTTTTTTTTTCACCCTTGATTTGTTACCTGTCTGTGTGGCTGTTTTTACTCAAGTACTGCAGACCTGTCTGATTGAGGCAAAGGGGCAAATTCATACTGCACTTTGACCTGATTCTGCAGACATTGTCCAGAGATCACATGTGAAAATGTCAACAGTAAACACCACAGTAAACAGTGACAGGCCATCTTTTAGACAAGTTTGTTTCCTGACCCTTTTCATTCTACCTCTCAGGGACGGCACAGCAGAAGACCAGGGGAAGAAGAGTCTGATGTGGATATTGAAGGCTTTGATGAGGATGACGATGGCAAACCCAAGACTCCTGCTCCTGTAAGAAATACAGATTTACTGATACTGAGCACATACACACAGATGTAAACTGCCTCCGTTCTTATTTACCTCATGTTTTTGTGACCTGTGTCTGAAGGCAGAGGATGCAGAAGGAGATCAGGAGTACGAGGACGATGACGAGGAGTTGTTGCTACCTCCTCGCAGGCGGGTGCATGACCAGGATGACGAGGAAGAGGAGGAGGAAGAGGAGGGCGACGGAAGATCTAATCGCCCAGCTCAAGCTAGCGTGCTCTATCAGGATCTGCTCATGTCGGACGTAGAGGATGATGCCAGCGAAGAGGAGGGTGACAACCCGTTCTCTTGTAGGTTCACAATTATTCTCCAACGTTCAGAATCTAAATAGCAAAATCTGGTGGACACAGAATGTCTTTTCTCTTGTAAAATGTCCTGATGAAATGCGTCTCACCCTCCAGCCATACAACTATCGGAGAGCGGCAGCGACTCGGACAGAGAGGTTGATGTGCGACCTGCGCCTCCACGGAGAACTCAGGAGACGGCCCGCATGGGCATGGAGCAGGACGAAAGTATGATGTCATACGAAGGGGATGGGCCTGATGGGCCACACATGGAAGACAGCAATGTCAGGTACAGCAGACCAACTGACCACAGTGAAAACATAAGAATGTAAATGATGGCAGTCTCCTTATCACAAAAGTGCATCTGGAAATGAGGATTTTAATGAGGGGAAAAAATGACATTTAAAGCTTAATTTTCATTGTCATGAAGTATTTAAATAGTTTTATCGTATGCATATCTGTACCACTGAATCATTCCATGTCTTGATGTTATTTTAAAATCTCTTTCCTTGGTTTTCATCTCAGCTACGGCAGCTACGAGGAGATGGAGAGTCAGAGTCAGATGCAGCCATCTAGTTTGGGAAATGGAGAAGAATACGGCATCAGCGAGGAGGAGGAAGACGAAGAAGACGAGGCACGGAGGAGAGGCCCAGCTGTGCTCTCTCAGGTCCAGCTCAGCGAAGATGAAGAGAGCGAAGAGTTCAGATCTATTGGGGGCGAGAGCGACATGGACTCTGACAATTAGCTTCTTTCGATTTCTTCTTCTGCTTCTTTTGCTCCAGAATCATGAAAACTGAAACAGTTTTAAAAATGAGGAAATGAGATCTTAGGTAAATATGTGTACAGTGTTATTTTGTAAATGACCGTGTTAAACCAATTGTAGAAAAAAAACTGCACCTTGTAAATTTCAGTTTGTCTTTTTATATATGGTTTCTTTGTTTTATCCCATTTTGCTTCAGTTAAATGTTATGGAAGCTTCTTTCCATCACTCAAAAAATAAACATTTTTTACCACCTGTCAGTCAAAAGTTAGTTACTTTAGAGAGTTGACTTAATCAGAGGTTTGAGTTAATATGCGATAATAATCCATTTTGAGGTCAACCAAAAAATTTTGCCAAGCAAAAAGTGTTTGGGGTTTCTTTCAGTTGGTGGGGAAGAGCTTCCACAATATCCCAAATTCACAATAAAGGAAGAAAAAAAATGAAGACACAATTTTCTTTGTTTTTTTTCTAATACTAAATAAGCTGCAGCTCCTCTTTCTCAGTTTTGCTTATTGAATGAACATAATTCCAGTAAGAAGTGATTGAGAGGGATTCAGATCCATGCAGTTCAACTTCCCTTTTGATATGTTAATATTTAACTCGTGTTAATATTTGTCCAATCCACTAGTCATTTATCATCAAACATAAAGTAAAAGCGATGGAAAGTAATCATTGAGGTGGAATATGACAGGACTTTAATGACTGTGGTTACAGTTGGAAAATTGTTGTAGATATTTTGACACACCAACAAAAAACAATTATAAATAAAACAAGCGCAAGCTGATCAAATAATTACACTTCTGTATGCATTTCATTTTTCTCAAATATGTGGTGTTCTTATAGTGCCTGACGTTTAGTGACACACTTAACGCTGCTGTTAAGTGAATTCACGAACAAGGTCATAAACACAGTGAACAGCAGAGGGTACTCCAGCACACACTGAATGTCAGGTTTCATTATCTCAGCTACTATAACGCACTCATTTATTTACTATTACCATGATAAGCATCTGCACAGTGGCTTTTGTCTCCTATTTTAATTGAAAATGAGACATTATTAATAAAAAGAAAGGTCAATGTAAAGTCCACTGGGCCTGAGCTGACATATAGGAACATAAAATGGAGAAATACACCATCCCCTACAAATAACTCAAAGATAACTCCATGGCAAGTGCACAAGCTGGTGTTTGGGTAAGGATTTGGGTTACTCTGAAAAATCTAGGAGAAATATGTCACTTGGTTTAAAATAAATCATGCTCAGCGATACAAAAACATTAGCAAACAAAGGTGGCCTCTGAAGTAGTGAGCAACAATGAAAAGCTTCTAGGAAGAAGCTGCACCAACCCACATCTCTGTTTCCTGGAAACACTTTGTTTGTGATGTCAGATTGTTTAACAACTCCAACTACTACGTAAAGGATACCCGTTTAGTGTTTCGTACTTGACGATGACAGACAGCACACTTCCTGTTGCAACAGCTCTGCAGAGAGCTGCTCATTCAGCTCATCGACCACACTGATGTCTATATTCATACTTGTAATCTATGCATGGAACGTAGTTTGTGTACATGAGCTGTAGCATGCTTGCAAAGCCACTGATAATACAACCTACTGGCTCTACTGTCAGTATTTCTAAGATGTCTCATATGGGTGAATTTATAGGATATCAGTGCTCCTTACTTTTCTACATTCCTGTGACTTTAACACAAAACTTAAAAAGCACATGATTTAGAGCACTGTGGTTGTGTCTGCCTGCCATTTACCAAGAATCTCTTACTGAGAAAGATGAACTAGATCTTTGCACATGTAACTGAAAAAGCATATGTTTGCCCGGAGCAGCATACCACAAAGGATTCTAATATAGGCCCAAATTCTTTCACAATCTAAATGTATTCATGAGATTGCAGAGGCTTATCAGCCACAGAAGTAAATAATTACATTGCATCACATAATTATTATTTTATCCCAGGTAAACCCACAGGGTAAATCTTTTATCTCTGAACAGGCAAATTTCTGCCCCAAGCTACAGTGGGTCTCTCAGGTGAGGTAAAAACACGTCTGTGGACAGACAAGCATCCTTTAGCAGACTGAGGAATCCGGCAGGGGCTGAGCGAGTGAGACCTGTTCATCTTCTTCACGGCCGCTGTCCTGACTGATGAGCTTTTCATCGACTGCAGCAAGCTGCCAGAGTTCAATGAAGCTGGGGAAAATGATGGCAACCAGCAACTTAAGCCCTCCCCCTTGGCAGATGACAGATCTGGGAAAGAATGAATGAATTAAAAAATAAGAAAATGGCTCACATGTAGTCATTAAGATGCAGAGTTTCATATTTTGCACATATTTTCTGGTTAAGAAACAAAAACAAATAACTGATCTAAACCTGATGGAAGGTAAGCGGTTTGGTCAGCAGGTTGGCAGTCGTCGATGTCTAAACTTCGGCTGTTCCTAACAGCCTGGAGGGAGCGGAGGCTGGTACGCAGGGGCGACCTCGTCCTGCCTGGTGATGCTGCTGCTGCTGCAAAAAACATACTGAGCTCACACTGAGGTAGTATAACCTCTAGCATCTGCTGATGTTTTGGAGCTATTTTACAAAAAAAGTTTCTCAAATGAAATGTGGAAAATGCACGACATGTACCATAAGAGAAAATCAAAAATAGGAGTTCTGCCTCGTGTTTTACTCCTTCTTGTTATTTATTTTATATCTTGTTTGTACCTCACTGTCAACCTATGAAAAGCTGTCTGATGAACAGAAAGCTCTCAGCTTCAAAAACTGTTGAGACCATGTCACAAAGAAATAAAAAGAAAGAAGATCCTATCAGTCGTCTACAGTGAGTAAATCTCACTGTAATCCTTTCATAGCACAAGAAAATCAATCACTTACACTGACAGTATAAACATGCCTGACTTTGTGTACCTTGGTTCTGAGCGCGTTTAAGCAGCTTGAATTGGGTGACTTGTTGATGAAGTCTGGATGGTCTGGGACTGTGGCAGCACTCCTTAACTGCTGATATGGAAGAAGTTTCGGATTTATTTCCTGGAGTTGAGTAAGCAGCGTTTTCACCAGTGGTGTTAAACGAGGGTGGAAGCATCAATGGAGCCTCAGGGTTTCTCCTCTGTGAAGCAGTGGAAGGCATGGAGACAAAGTCCTGCCTCAAACCTGAAAAATATGTACATGTTATTGACTCTCAATCAAACCTTTAAGTAGCATGCTATATCACTACAAATATTTTTTTCTATACTCACTGGCTTCCTGCAGTTGAGCCATGATGCGGACATCTTGTAGCCTGTAGCTCTTTGTTACGACATCGAGGGAGATGCTTGGCTCCCTGTGACCTGTGATTAATAAATTCATACATTGAAGACTTCAGTCTCTCAGTATTTAGGAGGAATACCTTTTTTTTGTGTCTACTTTTCTGTGTGCACAAAATCCTCAGGAAATCAGGAAGTAACAATGTGGCTGTAATTACTGTACGTCATATATTGCATATACTGCTGAATTTTTGCAGCTTGTCAAATATACCCGAGTCACACTTGAGGAAGTTGTGCCTTGTCTTATCTCAATTATAACAACCACACCCCCAAAAGATACCCAAACAACCAAAATGAGATGAGGAATAGATAGAAAATGACCATAAAGTCTTACAGAGCAATACCAAAGCATAGACCCAATATGCAATACAAACAAACCACAAATTATATATGCATGCTGTCTATTTGCTTTATGTCTTTGTGTCTTAATCCTCTGACAGATTTTTAAGCTTCATCATTTTTTTTTCCACCAGCATATTCATCGCTTTAAGTCAGTTAACTCTGAGCTGACATAAACACACATCTGCATGTGAATATCCAAAATCTGCAGCAGGGAAGGGGACAATATTTTGTCAACTGGAAGCTTCCCACTTTCTGTTTATAGTTCATTCGTAGTCCGAGTGCTACTGACCAATCACAGTTAAGTAGGTAAGGCTACAGGCAAGTCAACAGTCCCCGTGGAGACCAAAAGAGGGATCACATTTCAACAAAATGCAATCTTTTGAACAATCTGCAACTAACTGCACATTTATCATCTGATGACAAGCATTTTGTTTATTAGCTTTATTTTTTTAAAAAAAATCTATCTTCACTGATGACCAGGACAGAAGAAAAAAATCCACAGTTGTCCCAAGAAGGTAAGTCGGCAGACTAGCTGATGGGTTGTGTTTGTGCTTTTTTGTGCATGACCTGACACTGACACAACACAAGGCTGCACATGAAACAGACAGTTAGTTAACAAACTAAAACAACTGACATAAATTAAAGCTAACTTTATCCAAAGCTTATAAAAAACACTACATCATGTGTAGCTGTGCTGGAGTGTAAAGGTCATCTGTGTGTGTAGAAAAGAATGTAAGATAATGACTCAGGTTTCATGGTTGAAGTTCAGAGTATAACTTTTTTAAAAAGATATTACCTGAACTGTCAGGTGTATTTGCTGCTGCACTGGCAGAGGTTTTATTCACAGAGGAGCCCACAGGGACACTGGCAGCATGATAGGAAACTGCAGGACGTTTGTGGAGCTCACGTCTTGATCCTGACAATACAAAAAGTGAATGCCATTAAAGGAATCCTCTTTTATATCAAGGATATTTGTAAGATAATGAGTGGGTGAGTGAGTCTGTAGCGCTTGCTTGCCTTGATCCAGCATTTTTATCAGTGCACGGCATGCAGCTTCCATCTCAGGGCTGGGATTATCAAGAACATGTCGACACCATTTAAAAGCAGATTCCTTTTTCTCCACAGACGAATGCTTCCTTGGAGACTCGTACAGCCTGTGAAGAATAAGACATTACGACTATGTAAAGAAGAGATCTGTTCAGAAGAGCTTTTAATACTGAAGAGTGCTCAGATTGAACTGTCCTGAAAAGCAGCCACCTCAAAGTCTTTAACGTCTCTTTAGAAGTGCACAAATTCAGGTTCATGTCTCTGTCATAACTCAGACTAGAAACAAGCTAAATAAAATGAAATACTTCTACATCACAAGCTGCACTGTCAGAGAATATCACTGTACATCTGATGGCATTTACCAGCTCTCCTCATCCTGCTCTTCATCCGCTATGTCAAGGATTTCCACCAGGTCCAAAGCAGTCTCTTCTTCCTGCAACTCTTCACTGTCCCAAGAGTGTTTTTCACAGCTATAATTGTGCAACATCCTGCTGGTGGCACAGTAAGGCAAGGGTGGATTGCACCCAGATTTCAAACTGTCCAGTCTTATTCTAGCATCCATAACAAAAGACCCACTGCTACAGCTTTTCACTCTTGCCGGTTCAATATCGGCCCAGATGTTGCAGTATGCATCTGATTTACCCTGCGGCCACATACAGCTGCTTTTCAAATCACTAAAGAGAAAGTGGTGGTTCACACTTGTAGGTGGTAAATAGTATTGGCTCCAATCGCTCATCGTATGGTCCTGGAGTTCCATTTTCTGTGTGAAATCTTCAAATCTGTGTCTTTGAGCTCTCGTCCACTCTTACTCCTCCTTAATGAGGGTAGCTTCCAAACCGGGCTCTCACAACACCAGGCTAAAGGTTGGTTTAAACACAACTCTTTTTAAAAATTGTTCTACACATACAGCAACTGTAGCTTGACTTTACCTTCTGCTGACCCAGATTTATTGAGTGGAGCTGTTAAGTATAGACACGCAACAGATTGGATGGATTTAGGAAAGCATCACGAGCTTATGTGGATTAGAATCCACGAGTTGGCATTCAAGATCACACCATCAAGACTTACATGTGCGGGCAAAAAGATGCTGTAACTATTTCTGTGATTTCTCAGATGAGCGCAACACTACTTCACAGGAAAGATGTCCTCTCTGTGTGGTCGTTACAGCTGTATATACTGTGCTGTTGCTACTGCTGAATGTTTGCAGTTAACAGCTGATCAAATGTACCTGAGTCACGGTAGAGAAAGTTGTGTTGAAAAGGGTGGTCAGATGCTCTCTTTTGTGCAGACAGATTAATAAGAAGGTTTGGGGTTTCCCTTACAACCATGTGAAGATCAATAACTCTCACTTACACTTGTGCATTTTTATGCAGTATGTTTGCAGAAGGCTAAGCCTTTTAGGAATATAAACCAACATCTAACTTTTTTAAAAAAAGAAGCAATAATGAAAATTTAGTAGCTCCACAACATCTGCCCTATAATAAATTTAACTAAT
Organism: Haplochromis burtoni; assembly: GCF_018398535.1. Lineage (NCBI taxonomy): Eukaryota > Metazoa > Chordata > Actinopteri > Cichliformes > Cichlidae > Haplochromis > Haplochromis burtoni. Next base: position 727,638 of record NW_024582417.1, read on the forward strand.
GATCCTAGTATTTAAATAAAAAAAGACAAGAAAACAAAAGAATTATAAACCTGATTAAAGTGGAAAATCATATTGAGTCCATTCCAAATTTATCTTCAGTATACATTCAATCACATACAGAAAGGTTCAAATTCTCTTATCATTGTTCGGTGTGATTAGATGTGACATAAGTAGGCTATGTGAACAGTACAGGTGGGGCACATAAGCTCGTTTGTTGAGAAATAGTTCCAGCATGTTACGCCCCTGTGATTACAACTTGTTGATTCAACTTTTACAGTTTTACACTCAACTTTGGGGAGCAAGCCAGTAAAGAAGTTTCCTCCTGCCAAACTATGACGTCGCTGATAGCTGGCAAGAACTGGCAGGTTCACTTTGGCAAATCTGCTATATTTAACACTGATTTTTTTTGTGCTATGGTTGGGTTAAGGGCAAGATCCAACCAAAATCCACCCAAGATTCAACCAAAGGCAAGATGTGGGATTAAGCAGGGTCAAGGCTAACTGGATTAAGTTGGCCTTCACCCTACTTTAAATTGCAGTTTATCACTTGTATCTAGAGAAATAGTCCAGATGTCATTATTTACCTTGATGGGCGACCGTGGTTCAGGGGGTTGGGAAGCTCATCTTGTAACCGGTTGCCGGTTCGATCACCAGCTCTATCTGTCCTGGTTGTTGTGTCCTTGGGCAGGACACTTCACCCTACCGCCTACTGGTGTTGGCCAGAGGGGCCGATGGTGCGATATGGTAGCCTTGCTTCTGTCAGTCTGCCCCAGGGCAGGCTACAACAGTGGTTTGCCTTCACCAGTGTGTAAATGTGAGAGTGAATCAATAGTGGAATTGTAAAGGGCTTTGAGTGTCTAGAAAAGCGCTATATAAATGCAATCCATTATTGATGATAATTTTAATTAAATACAGTGGATTTTGTATTAATATAACTTTATTTTTATTTTTTTAACTTTTATTTAGGTAGCTAAATAATTTAGGTGTATATCTGTACAACAAAGTAAAATGGGTGTGAGTGGAAAAGAACCAAAGAATTTTAAACATACTACCAGGCCTGAGTTGCTTTCTTATATTCTTCACTCAGAATTAAGTCAGTATTTTGGTGCCTTTTAAGTTACACGTTGATGATGTACTTTGAAGGTGAGGTGTGAAACAAATGCAAATGAAGAACATAACATGACGAAATTAACATTATAAGTTGTTGTGTCTGCAAAGTTTCATTCAGTTTGGCACATCTTTTAAGAAGGACATAGGGTATATACACACACCATACATGTAGTAACATTGTCTTTTTTTCACTAATTTCAGTGAACCACCCTATTGAATAGCCCCAAAAGCGACGTACAGCTGTGTTTTTGAGGGTGAACTGAGAAGCACAGTAATTATCAGGTTAAATCTATTGTCCTTATAGTTTCTAAAATTCAATTCAATCAATTTTACAAAGCATTTTTGTTGATAAGTGTCCCAGTCCAGTCTATTCTCCTAAATTACCCATTTGGGTACAGTTATTTATTCTCGACAATATCACAACCCATGTGTGGCACATAGGTGAAGATTACTTATGGAGTTTAGCATTAATTACATGTTAAATCAGACCAGTTGAGCAAGACTAAACCATAGTCACATAGACCCCCACACCACACAATAAGTATCATATCAACCTCTTGAAACCAACTCCTGCTGTTGGTCTGGTTCTTTGGGTTCATTGGCCTGCACTGCTAATAAAAACAGCCCTACTCCTGATGGCAGCTCAATATCACAAGACATGTCAACTCTGAAAATCTATTAGATTAAAAACACAACACACATATGGTTTCTAATCAGTAATTTAAATAAGGGTTAGGGGTATAAATATGTGCTCTGCTTGTTGGATTAACTGAGCAAAAGAACCTGGTAGCTCGTAAAAAAAACCCAAAACCCTGTATATTGCAGAAACTTACATACAGATAAATAAAAACTTAGCAGATATTACGTAACCTTGTGTTAGCATCTCTCACTTAACTGTGTGGCAGGAGGCTTTCATGTGCTGCTACTCTTAGCAAGAAAGAGACATTTATGAAAATTGGACAAAATAAACTTTTTTTTTGTGCCACACTAAAGAAAAAAATAAGTGTTTTAACTGATGTATTTAAGGACCAGAATCCTGTTTGTGTGCAGCTAATACTATGTAAGCGAGCCTTATGTTGATTCATTGATTTCAAAGTAGGGTTTTTTTTTTAAGTATACATCTTTAACTTGGTCTCTGTTGGTGGGCTGCAGGTGCACACAGAGGTGAGGTCAGCCTTTGATGGTATCTGTCAGACAGGCTCAGGGCGTACACTGCAGAAAACTCAAATTAATGTAAAGGACATGTAAAACAAAGCACCGAAACACTAGCATAGCTATCGATACTCCTCCAGTTGCCGCCCAAAGGTACAGGAGAAGGAGTAGGAGGTGTCTTCCTCCTGGATAAAGCTGCACCTGCGCCCTGCCTCCTGTCTCCTCGTCACCTCACCGCCCACCGGTTTGTTTCCTGCTCGTCACTCAGTTGTTGTGTCTGAGCTAGAGCGCTTCTTTTTCAACTTCAGCCACCACATCATGGAGTCCTAAAAAAACGCTTTCCCCTGTGAAATGCGGAGTGACGAGTGACAAACCGGACAGCGAAGGGCCACCTCTGTCGGGAGGGAGAGTGGGGGGAAATGCAGGACACAACCGGCAAAGCAGCCTCCGGGAACCCGGCTGGAGACAGCGGCGCAACCGCAGAGCAGGTAGGAGCAATGCAACTTTGTTATTCTGGCTTTCACCGCATCATACAGGACTCTGTGCAGGTGTAAGACACGCCAGCGTCCTGATGTAACTCCAGAAGCCCGTTACGAGCAGTTCAATGTCACCAACGGGCGCTTTCAGTTGTCTGAAAGATACCGTGTTCAGATGAGGCGGTCCAACCTGTTCGCCTGCATTGCTCTCAGGCTTTTCCTCTTCGTCTGCAGCAGATAAAGCCCTTGCCTCGGTTCAGTTGTTCAGCAGTTGTGTTTACCTTAACTTTTCCCCGCTGTGTACATCACACATGCACAATGAGTACTCAGCTAGAAAGACTGGTTCAATAGTGGAGCAAATGTGTAGAAACGGGAAATAAAACGATTCGTTTCCCTCTGAGGTGTGGCTGTGGTATATTAAGTGACTGTGAGGGTGTTTGGGGGTTATAATTGAAAATGATTGCTGCTACTTGTTATTCTAAGCCCCCACTCTTTAAATCTCAATGGGACAACTTATAAAATATATCTGGATTTTAATCGTCGAAGAATAGTAATCACCACAAGAAACAAGAGTAACTGTAACCTTAAAGAAGTTTTGTTTTGTTTTTTTGACCAACAGATGTGACCATGTGCATCAGATTGTCCACATCATATCTGTTTGATGAAGTGTGTAAAAGCCAGTCATACAAAATATCTCAGACATGCTACATTATGGGCTCAAAAGTTTTAATGTTGTTTAATTCAAACGAAAAAATACAAATACAAAATAAAAAAAAATACAAAAAACTGCTTGATGGTCTCAATAAATGTTTTTAAGTACAAAAAGGAGTAGATGGAAGTTTAACACTTATCAAGACCTACTCCCCTTATGTAAAAAGAACAAATTTTTTTTTTATAATACTAGCTAAACTTTAAACAGGCCTTGTACATCCTCAGTAGCTATAGAAACGTGCACATAATGATGATAAATGACAATGGTAATATCCAGATAACAGCGTGAGAACTCAACTGAGCAACTTCTTTTACGGAAGCAAGTCATCCTCATGTTCATGCAGTTTGTTTGTTTGTTTTTATGCAATAATACATTGGCGTTCAATGTGTTTAAAAATGGGGGGGGGGGGGACGTGAACTATATAACAATGCAGTAACAATGCTTAAAGCAGAAGCCCTGTTGTTATCTTCATCAGACTTCCTCCCTGTGTGTGCGGACATCAAAACCAGTTCCTCCTTTGTTTAGAGGTAGATGGTGCGCAGGAAGGAAGAGGAACAGGAAGCAATAGATCAGTGGACGGTTTTAAGGAGATAGAAAAGTTAAACCACACGCTAAGTGTGTGTGCCTGTTCTTGGTTTTTGTACTCGACTGTGTAATCCACAAACTGCAAACAAACCTTGTCAGACAAAAGCAAACAGAACAGTCAGTCACAGTCAGTTCCTCATATGTATTTACATCAGAGTTACCATGTATTTCCCGTCTCATTTCAACATCCTAATAATGTAATCTGTTGTTGTTGTTGTTGTTTTTTTTTTAGAATAAAGTACATATGAATGGAAATACAGTCACACAAAATGGTTTCAACCGGCCAAGTACACCTACACCACAGCCACAGTCTGAATGCCAACTACCTACTCCAACACCGATTGTCCAGAGGGAGCAGTGGGGTGGAAAGTATGAGTTCCTGCTCTCCTGCATTGGATACTGCGTGGGACTGGGAAACGTGTGGAGGTTCCCCTACCTTTGTTACCGCAATGGGGGAGGTGAGTGGTCCATAGTCAAATGCTTGTCGTGTGTGTGTGTGTGTGTGTGTGTGTGTGTGTGTGTGTGTGTGTGTTAATCATTGTTTGTAACACTCATTTGTGCATGAGGCACTCTTTGCCCTGCCCTTGGGTGTGTGTACTTCTCATCATGCTGATTTATTTGGCACACTCTTTCCAGAGCACACCATGACAGCCTCTGGAAAGACTGAGGAGAGTGGGAACTACATCACAAAGCATTCACTAATCCTCTAAGTAGGGACAATGTTTTTCCTCGATTACACGCCAGAAATGGGGTTTACTTTTTGATCCCAGCCTTAAGTAATACACATCTCTTTTTGAAAAGCGTACATGTTGCAGCTTGTCTGACAGTAAAGTCAGATTATGTCTATATTGCATTTTTATAAGTTAGCCTGCTGCTACAGGCTGCCTGCATCCACAAACCAAGTCGTTTTTATTGAGTCGTCTCCCTCCCTTCATTAAAGAGGCCTGTTTCTAATCTTCACAGGTGTCTTTCTCATCCCCTATTTCATCATGCTTATTGTTACGGGTGTTCCGCTCTTCCTCATGGAGCTGAGTTTAGGCCAGTATGGAGCAGCCGGCCCGATCACTGTGTGGAAATGCTGCCCTCTGCTCAAAGGTAATGACCTCCTATTGCAGGATTTTTTTGTAAGTAATTAAGGAAAGCAGAAGAAAATCGGTGGAAAGACTTCGGAAACTTTAGCATGGTGTCTGCATGGTGATTTCATACTGGGGGTACTTTATTCCAGTTAGTTAGAACAAAATATTTGACCAGTTATGCAGCATTTCTGTTTGAATTTGAAGGATTTGTGTGGGCAGAATCTCCGATTGACGTCAAAATGCCAGCGTCACCAGTCAGACCAGACATTACAGTTCATGCAAATAGCTGCTGAGTGACTCAAAACAAATTGCTGCCTCACTTCTTATGGCTTACCTTAAAATGCCTGGCTTCTCAGAAACTAATTTTAACCCTGTAAGAAATGTCTTACCTGTGCTAGGGAGTGGTCATGTCAGCAGGCTTATTTAAGAGAAAGGTGAGACGGAGTTCCTCATAAAAGGAAAAAGGAAGTGAACGTTTTTATATTAGCAAGAATAACACTGGCTGTCAGCAATAGTGCGATCAAGGGTGATAAACTCTGCAGTGATTGTTTAATGTCACTATTATTTCTTTTTGCCAGTTTAAGCACCATTTTCTGAAACTAATGTATTACATACAGTTTGCCTTATACAGTAGAACATTTGCTTTTGTCTGAGGTACTCATGTCCCTCTCTGTGTTTTTACACAGGGATTGGGATTGGGATGCTGTGTGTGTCCACACTGGTGTGTCTCTACTATAACGTTATTATAGCATGGACATTTTACTACCTGGGCAGCTCATTCCAGAGCCCTCTGCCCTGGTCCTGTGAGGCCCTCGCCAATGCAGCTATCTGTAGTGGTAACATCACTGCCAATAACTCCACTGGTAAAGTCCTCACCCCGACAGAAATTTTCTGGAAGTAAGTGCTTTATTTGGATGGTCATTTTACATAAATGAATAAATCAGTGTTGTTTTTAAGGTTGTACATTATATGAAATGTTTTACTAAAAGAAAAAAGTAATGCATAGCAAGGGTTTAATTTGCAAAGTATTTTTTTAAACTTATATACTATGGCTGCATCAAAATGACAGCAATGCAAAGGCACTGGTATGTCTCTAAGCCACACCCAAGTGACACATTTGATGGTTTTAGCCAACTGTGTCTTAACAATTGGGTGAGAAAAAACATACAAGAGGCTTTGAACAAATCTGAAATGGCAGCAGGAGCTTTAACTAATCAAATTGCATCAAAACAAAGTGACAAGAATTGTTCTCATTCAAGTCTACTCATTTTAAATTTCTCATACAATTATTTGGGTAATTATAAACCTTGTTGAAGTACTTGCTCAAAATGACTCGACACTTGATCCCTGTCAACTGTTTTTTAGTACTTCACATCAACACAGTGTTACTACAGAATACATAAGAGTTTCAGTACAGAGCAGTTGTCTGTACAGATAACCACAGCAGTCCGTGGGACACGGTGAATGAATCCCAGAGGCTTTGCACATCATCATTACAAAAAGCACTGTGTTCATGATTTATCCTTTTAGTCAAAATGCATAATATCACAAGAGCTTTCTTTCATTTTAAGGTGTATAGCCTTATGGGTGGTAATGCAGTCAGTATTTTATTACACTTTACTGCATGCAGGGGGGCCAGAGCTTTTCTGAGCTGTCAAAGAGTGAGGAGATGAGGTGCAGCCTGGACAGGTTGCTAGTCTGTCACAGGGCCAACACAGACGGACAGACAACCATTCATACTCTCCTGTGGGCAATTTAATCCCCAATTAACCTACCCCCACTAACTGCATGTCTATAGACTATGGCAGAAAGCTGGAGTACCTTGAGAGAGCCCACGCCAACATGGAGAGACCATTCAAACTCCACACAGAAAGGCCCTAGCCATCGTACTATGCCCTTAGTCAAATTCAATTTGGTTCAATTTTATTTAAGTGAATTCAAAAAATTAAAGAAATCTGAATATTACAGGCATTGTAGTAGACAAAGAGTGCCACAGAAACTGAATTTCACTTCTCTTACTCCCTTGTAGGACATATGGGATGTTTTAGCGTCCAGGACGATGTCATCATAGAAATCCAGACCAACAGCTGTGCCTTGTTTATATAGTTAATGTCTAATAGGTGCTTGTTTGCATAGTTGCCTCACAGCAAAAATGTTTAAATCCAGCATGGAGCTTTTCTGTGTAGAGTCGGCATGTTCTCCTCAACTTCCACCTACAGTTAGGCTAATTAGTGATTCTAAATTACCCATAAGTGCAAACACCTGTCTCTCTCTGTTAGCCCTGTGACAGCCCTGTGTATCCTGCCTCTTTCTGATAGCTGGGATAGGCTCCACCCCCCACACAACTCTGAATTGGATAAATGGGAGAAAACAGATGCGTAATATGTGTGGTCATATTTGTGCTATTTCATCTTGTAGTACGCAAGTCCTGGGTGTACTACACAGTGAGGGCCTTCACGATCCAGGCCCTGTGCGGTGGCCCCTGGCCCTGTGTCTACTCGCAGCGTGGATCATCATCTTCCTGTGCATGCTCAAGGGCATCCGCAGTTCTGGCAAGGTGACGCAACACAATGTTCTTATTGTCAGCGCAGATACAAACCCTTGCGTGGCCTCTGCTCGTATATCTTGCTGGCCTCATGTGTGTCCTTGCTGTCTTTGCTTTCAGGTGGTTTATGTGACGGCTACCTTCCCGTACTTTGTGCTCATTGTTTTGATCATCAGAGGGGCCACACTGGAGGGCTCTCTCCAGGGCGTCGCCTTCTACCTCACACCAGACTGGAGCCGCTTGGCTAACGCACAGGTAGATTTGATGGGACAGTGGTAGTTGCTGAACACAGTGTATTGATGCTGCTTTAAAATAACTGCAGATATTTGTGTTTGTGTGTGTGTTGTGTTGCAGGTTTGGAATGACGCAGCCTCACAGATCTTCTACTCATTAGGTATTGGTGTCGGGGGGCTGCTCTCTATGGCCTCTTACAATAAGTTTGACAACAATGTCATCCGGTGAGTTTGGGCTCTGTTCTTTTGTTTTGTCATTTGTTTACTTGTTTTTCATGGCTCTGGTAATCATGGTTTGATTTTTGTGTTTGTTTGTTTTCAGGGACACTATAGTTATCACCACAGGAAACTGTTGCACCAGCTTCTTTGCTGGATTTGCTATATTCTCAGTCCTGGGTCACATGGCATACAGGAAGGGCGTTCCTGTGGGAGAAGTGGCAGATACTGGTAGTTTACCTATTTGGCTTCTATAACACAGAGAGCAACAATTAATTACTTATATCACGCTTTTTGAAATGCAATTTTTTTTCTGTTTACCTTCAGGTCCTGGGTTAGCCTTTGTTGCTTACCCAGAAGCCCTTGCACTGCTGCCAGGCTCGGTGTTCTGGTCAATTATGTTCTTCCTCATGCTCTTTATGCTGGGAGTTGATACCCTGGTAAGGCTGCACTCTATACAAAGATAGCAGCATAAATATAGGTCTAACATACGGATACCACCTATTAATGTTTTACACCTTCTTAATGCTTCACAGTTTGGAAACATGGAGGGCATCACTACGGCCGTGCTGGATGAGTTTCCTCACCTCCGTGGAAACCCACTGCAAAAGTCCTTATTCTTGGGTGCTTTGTGTTTTTTCTTTTACCTGATGGGCCTCCTGTTAGTCACTAATGTGAGTATGTTTGTTTTCAATGAGGAGTCTGACGTGTCTGCAGGCTTCATATGATCAGAAAGAGTCATATTTCCCATGCTGTCTGTCTATACAGGGAGGAATTTACTGGTTCACTCTCATTGACTCCTTCAGCACTAGTTTCGGCCTCATCATCATCACCCTCTTCATGTGCATTGGCATCTCCTTCTTCTATGGTATCTCATCTCACAGCCCTCATATTCACAATAAACTGCTTTAACCATGTCACTCCTTTTTTGATCATTTCAGTGACTGACTTGCTGTATGGCAAGTTTGTTTCTTTTCCCGCATTTTATTTTTTGAATAGAACATTGATCATATTTTTTTACATTCTGTTTTCTTGGTTGAATGATGAGTTTTTTGTTTTTTTTTTAATGATCTTCCTTGTATTTGAATGTTTGTTTGTTTTTTTCTAATTTGTTTTTTATTAGGCGTCAACCAGTTTTGTCAAGACATTTTGGATATGATTCGCCACTGCCCTCCCTGGTGTGGCAAAGTGCTGATTTACTTCAAAGCATGCTGGGTTTTCTGCACTCCGTTTCTTCTACTGGTGAGTTTACACTTGAACTGATATCGATATTGGTTGTTAGTAGATAACAACAGCACTGGTGACGGCTAACAAATGCTTGTGAAAATATCTCTCTAATAAATCGAAGAATCTTTGCATGCAGGTCTCAGTGTGCCTGGCTGTTTCTTGCTTTTCTTTGCATCCCTTCACCCAAAAGTTCAGACTTAGCAGGACTATTGTGAGATGTCTGATCAAATGCAGTGTTGAGGTTGTTGTTTTCTGCTAGCTTTCACAGCTCTAGCGCAACTTTCTGTCTCCCGTTCACCACAGGATCCATATGTTTGATTTGGCACAGATTTTATGGCACATGCCCTTCCTCACCCCACCTTTCCATTTACCCAGTCTAGGGACCAACACTTGGAGTACACTAGCTTTTGAGCCCATGAGGTGTGGTTTGTGACTCCTTGTCAGGAGTTTTCCTGCAACTCAGGTCAGAATAAATGACACTCAGACAGGTTTGCAGGTTTAACGTGCACACGGGTGAGAGCTCAAACGGAGACTCACACTCCGCAGCAGTTGCCACCCTTTATTTATACTCAAGCATGTTTGCGTCACAAACACATAAGTGGAAGAGATAACATACAAAGGTAGAGACTTCATCACAAAAAGGAAGAGATAACATACAAAGGTAGAGACTTCATCACAGATACATGAGTGGAAGAGATAACATACAACAGTAGAGACTTTATGCTGAGCTTTGCACAGTGTAACTTCTCTAGTAAAAAGAGCAAACACATCTAGAGAACCTCAAATGAAATGTACTTCTATACATAAACATAATAAAGTCTTTCAACACTCCTCTTGGTCTTTAAGTGGGAATCTCTGTGCATAAGGTGAATGTGTCCGTCATGAGGCATTTAGAGAAAGTCTGTAAATTGTAGCCACCGTAAATAACCCTTGTTGTGCACAACCTAATAGACAACGTACAAGTTTTGATATTCTTTTTAATTACATTTTTTTTAAGGTGGCTGACTTCAAGTCCAGAAGCTATAAAGCTGCTTTATCTTAAATGTTTTACATTCTGTGATCTAAATTATCTTATCTTATGGGGCGATCGTGGCTCAAGAGTTGGGAGTTCGCCTTGTAATCGGAAGGTTGCCGGTTCGAGCCCCGGCTTGGACAGTCTCGGTCGTTGTGTCCTTGGGCAAGACACTTCACCCGTTGCCTACTGGTGGTGGTCAGAGGGCCCGGTGGCGCCAGTGTTCGGCAGCCTCGCCTCTGTCAGTGCGCCCCAGGGTGGCTGTGGCTACAATGTAGCTTGCCATCACCAGTGTGTGAATGTGTGTGTGAATGGGTGGATGACTGGATATGTAAAGCGCTTTGGGGTCCTTAGGGACTAGTAAAAGCGCTATATAAATACAGGCCATTTACCATTTTTTTTTATTCTGTTTCCATTATTGTTTATCTGGCACAGCTATTATGGGATGAATAAGTAAAAAAAACCCACTTCTGGTAGCTGTGGTGATACTGCTAACTATAGCACACATTATATGCTTGTTGATTTGTATCATTTTAAAACCAAATTCCTCCCTTTGTTATTTATGCTGCTGCTTCTAAAGCATGAACTTGGCATCCAGCGGGTAAATCTATTAGCATCTGCATTCAAGTGTACCAGTGAACCTTTAGTAAAAGCGCGAAAGAGAGTTCATAGTGTCCTATTAAATGACTGAAGGGTTTGACTCAGAAACTAACAAAGGAACTAAAATGACGTCACTCATTTGAAAGCGTCAGCTGCCCACTGTGCTGACAACTTTGGGGCATGTAAATAATTGAAGAGGAGAAACTGGAATTCGATCTGCAGTTTTTCTGTGCCGGCCCTCCTCTCTGCTTCTTTTTGTGTTGAGATGAAATGATCCTCTGCTCACTCTGTGCTTTTCCCGTTGCATAGTTCATCCTGACATACATCTTCATTGAGATGTACAGAACGTCACTCCACTACGGCGACTATGTGTATCCACTGTGGGGTAAAGCCTTAGGTGTGTGCATGGGGGCCACCTGCTGTTTACAGATCCTCATCTGGGCTATCGTTGCCATCACCAAAGAAACTGGAACACTGAAAGAAGTCAGTATCACCACTCATTAACGTACACTACTGTCACAGTAGCAGTCTTAAGTGGGTTTGTGATTATCTCTGGCTTTCTCTCTCTCTCTTTGTTTTGACAGCGTTTCCAGAAATCAATCCGACCACTAAATTCCTGGAGGCAAAATACCCTGAACAGCACCGTGAGAGCAGAGGAGCACGTAGAGCCTGAGCAAGTGGATGCCCCGTACACAGTCACGCTCACCGACATGGACATTACTGCGATGACGTGGGACATGGGAAGCCAGGCATAAGTGAACAGAGCATTTGTGATTACACCATGATGAGCAGACTTTGCTCTAAACAGATGGAGGAATTTACTATTTTGTTACTGGCTGAGGTTCAGCTCTGGAGGCTATGCTCGCTCACACTGTGTCCTGTGTCAGGGCAGTATCGAATGCCTGCTATATTTATACTATTATGTACATAAATATAGATTTTTGAAATTCTTTTTCACTGCTTAGAATGTAAGGTTACGAGGTTTTAGAGGAAGCTTGGATTATCATATATATGCAGGATTTCATGAGAATGCGTCAATGAAGATGATGTTGCAATGTATATGCTGAACTTATTTATTATTATTATAGTAGCACAGTGCAATGAACTTCTACTGACAGTTGCCAGCAGCTGCTGTCCAAGGAGGAAAATAACTTTGTGACTGTTACCCTTCATGCCACTTATGGAACCAGAGAAGTGACCACGAATCATCATGCTTTCAGACTAAATGGCGTTGAAACATAGCTGCACTGAAGCAAGAATATTTTAAATTCCATTTTAAAATGAATGATTGCAAAAATGATTGGTAGAATAAATACATTATTTATACAATATGTTGCCAAATGAACTATTTCTCATGGTATTGTCTGTATTTCAATGCAAGAAGACTCCTGACTCTGACCATTTGCATTTCAAATAACCAGGTTCCCGCAGTTACGCAGAAGATGTAGTGTTTGCGTCATGTCTAGTGAAAACTTGTCTTTGCACATCTAAGTACAACCGAGTAACAACTAAATACTAAAATAGTACTGTAGATAGATTTCACATATATCAAAGTTGGTTATCTTTTGGGGAAAAAAATCAAATGGCATTGTTAAAGTTGATGCTTGTTTTGTTTTTTTTCTCTTAATTTCGCTGAATTTGACAGTCGTTTACTCTCACTTTTATTGTTAGTTGTGTTTTTTGTTTGTTTTTTTAAGTGGAAAGCTAATTAAGTCATTTGAGTTAAATGTAATCTGGACATGCTTATTGTTGGAGTTTTAAATTTGCCCCCATTTGCAACAACCTTCTGTGTTGTAAAGTTGATGACTGTAACATCAGAACATACAGGGTAGAAATTACATGTAGACCCTTTTAGTGTTCATCTGTTTAAGAGGGCTCACAGAACCGGTCTTCTCAGATTAAGCATTTAAAGCCTGAACCATGAAATAATTGCCAAGAAATTACTTTTTTTTTTTTTTTTTTTTTTTTTTTTGGAAAATGTGCAATTGCTTATTTAAGTTTCTGAAGTTGAAAACAAAAACAAGTATAAATTTGCAGGTTTTAGTTTTAATTTGTATCAAGCTTTTTTGCAAGCTATTGCTTAAAATGTATTGTGCAATTTGCCTAGTACGTAAATTATGCGTTTTTAATCCCTTTCTGAATTTCAGAATTACAAAATAAATATCATCACAAGAGGGTTTTTATTATTATTTATTCTTTTCTTGCAGAATCTCTTCATAAACCTTTACATAAACATTCAAGAACATTTTTCGTCGGTTCCTTTTGCTTATAGTATATTTTTTATAGTGTCCAATTAAAAACTATTTGAAGCTATGGGATGAGTATATATAGCCCATAACAGTTTAACTTAACTTAATGAGAAGAATTAGTGTGATCACAGAGGCCAGTCATGTGGTAGTCTGCCTCTTAACAACACACATTCATTGGCCACTTTGTTAGGTACAGCTGTTCAACTACTTATTAGTTACCGGTATATGGCAGCCACTTGATGTGTTCAGGCATGTAATCATGGTCAAGATGACCTGATAATTTTAAACCACACATCAGAATGGGAAGTAAAGATGATTTAAGAGAACTGAGTGTGGTTGTTGTTGCCAGGCAGACTGGTCTCTGTACTTCAGAAACAGCTGATCTACTGCGATTTTTAGACCCAAACATCTCTAGGGTTTACAGAGAACGAAAGCATGGATCCATCCTGTCTTGTTTTAATGGTTCAGCATGCAGTGGTGATCTAATGGTGTGAGGGAAATTTTCTTGGCACACTTTGAGCCCCTTAGTACCAATTAAGCAGCATTCAAATTGTACCACAGTGTATTGCTGCTGACCATGACCAACCCTTTATGACTACCTTAGGATAGGTTCTTCCAACAGGATGATGTGCCATATCACAAAACTCAGATAATTTCAAATTAGTTTCTTGAACATGACTGCAAGTTCAGTGTAGTCAAATGGCCTCCACAGTCACCATGTTGTGGGTGGAAGATTTGCATCGTGGCTCTGTAACAGAAAAATATGCTGCATTTCTGGGATGTGGTCATATAAGTATGGTTAAAAATCTCTGAGAAATGTTTCCAGCACCTTGCTGCATCTGTGTCACACAAAATAGTAGTAGTAGTAGTGTGCAATACTGCAAATTTTGGTATCAATCCAATAACGAGTATATACAGGGCCAGTATTGCAATAGATAGCAATACCAATACTTTTAACCTATAAAGACAGGCTATAAATAAAGTAGATGTGACTGTCCACGCAAAAAGGTTTAGACATTTTTCACAGTGTATGTTTGACACGTTTTTTCATTTCCAAAAAATTATATATATGTATATATGTGTATATATATATAAATACTAAACAAAGAAAGTATCATTCCTATTCCACTAGTATGATCCAGTACAAATACCAGCATTGGTATCAATGCTACCAATATTTGGATCGATCAGCCCACCTCTATCACAGAGACTTAAGGCAGTTCTGAAGGCAAAAGGGGGTCCAACCCTCTAGTGGCAAAGTGAACCTAATAACGTGGCTGGTGAAATGTATTTCCACATGAAAGTAGGATGCTACTAATAGACAATAGAGGTGAACGAGGATCCTATAACTAGGTAATATGTACCAAAAGCTTGCAGCACAAGTTACTTGTGAATTTTTGCCACCAGAGGGCAACGATTGCACGCTTAGAAGTGAAGTTTTACACACTAACAGAGCTGCCAAATAAACATGTACAGGTGTGCGATAATTTAAACTTATCACCCGCGAGATAAAAACCAGGTGAACGGGATAATAATGGTCATCTAACTGCATTTAATAACCTCTACCGGGAAGCCTTAACATCGTTGTTTTTTTGTTTTTACATATTACTTTAATCTAACATGAATTATTGCAGAGGCACAGCCTCCACTCCCGAAATAGTGCAGCCTGTAAGTGCCACATAAACTAATTGAGGAACACGACATGAGTAAATAAATCCTTCCGATAATAAGCAGAAGGTTTACATGCTGTGGGTTGCAGGTGTATATAAAGGGGCTATATTACTATTTCTGTTCCAGGCGCGTTCGAGGTCGAACAGGATGTTGCGTAGACTTTTTTTTCCCGCGTTTTCCAGTCCTCGGGTTGGGTTAGTTCGTTTGCGGTTTGTCACGTGATCCCGGCGTAACGCTACATCGGTCTGTTTGCAATGACAGACCTCTTGTCTATGTGTGAGAAGTTATAAATCGGTTGTTTGACAGAGGTTTTGACAACACAGAGTTTAAACAGAGACAGACGATCGCAAAAACACAGATGAACAAAGTCGTGTGTACAGGTTTTTGAGCACTAACCGCCGAGTACTCGTAACACCATTGCAGCGTCGCCAACGGCGCTTCACCGCGCAGTACGTTGATACAAAACGAGCATCCACAAATCTACAGTTGCAGGAAGTCACTGAGGTTTTGTTGTCACGGAACTCTTGAAGTGGGATTTACACTTAGTAAACAATATCAGTCGGCTTTAAAACATATTCGAGTTTTATCTGTTAATTATTGGCCGTTACGTTACCGGATACTAAGATGCCTCCTAAAAAACGCAATTCTGGGGCGACACAGAGCAAAGAGATGAAACCCACTGCTGAAAATGCCTCTCCAGAGAAGAAGGAGAGTCCCGAGTTATCTCTTAAAAAGTAAGAGAAGTAATGATCGCCTCTCCGTCAAGCCACAGTAGCTTCAGTTTGTGGCTTTGGAAAATTACAAAAAACAAAAAAAGTTGACATTGTAGACAGATATTTTGGTCTTTCCCCCAGCTACGTTTATCTTGCTCGCTAGCTTGTGCGACTAAACGTCAGGATGATCTGTTAGCTGTGTCCACCGGCCTAATAACAGCGAGTTTAAAAGCATCTTTAGCCCCACACAACTGGTCAAAGAGTGTAACTATTAAGTAATGAATGAAACTTGAAATGTAGCCTGGGTATAGCTCTCAAACACAGCCTGTGTTTGAGAGCTATACCCTACCTACTATACCCTGTACCCTGCTCAGACTGACTGGCAGTCAGAGTACTTCACAAGACAAGACCTTTGTCTTGAGTGCAGTTGTTTTGATTTCCTGAAACCTTATTCGTGTTTTTCGTGGTTGCTAACCTCTGGTTTCCATCTTTTAGGCACGGAGACAAGGATGCTGAGTTTGTGACTCTGTGCAAGAGCCTTCATGTGACTGACCCTGTATGTGATCGAGCCTGGACGCTGTGGAAAACCGTTCAGGAGTCCGTGGATGAAGCTGCTGTACGTATTTGCACCTACTGTAGTTCAGTAGTTCCACTCTACATTTATAATACTGCAATCCTGTCGCCTGTCCTGGAAAAAGCACGAGTGGAAATCGATCATTTAAAATTAGAACAGTATTTGGCCTAAAGCAATACATATTGCAGGATGGAATGGTGGTGCAGTGGTTATCACTGTCACCTCACAGCAAAATAAATCCAGGCTGTATGTTCTCCTGTTTCTCGTTGGGTTCTCACTGGGGTCAGAACAGAGACAGTAAGTTTGGTGATTCTAAACTGATTGACTTTATGCGTTAGCCCTGTGGCCTGTCAAGGGTGTTTAAATATAATATAACCCTCGCACACTGTTCAGTTCAGCATTATTTTTATTCATTAATAACAGTTTAGTCCATATGACCTTTCTCAAGTATAGAGAAACCAGGGTGTATCCAATCTCTCCTGCAAATCAGAGCTTCTACAACATTGTTGAAAGACATCCAAAAAGAAGACAAAGAAGAAGAAAAGTCCACAAACATGGCAAATCACAAGCTGTGGGAAGAAGACAACACAAAGTTAGTGATAGGCATGTAAATGCATGGGGAGCGAAAGAAAGTACAATTTGTACTGTTTGGGCCGTAAACCCTTTATGTAAGTTTTCTTTTTGCAGTACTGAGTCCAATTTTAAATCAAAGCTTACACACAGTATCCACTGTGCCTTATTGGTGAAATAGGATATTAGGAGGGCTAAGTATTTTTGCCTTTTAATCAGTAGCCAGGTACAGTCCAAAAATAATCATTTAAAAAGTACTGTAAGAAATAAAGTGGAATAGCTTTATAATCCCCTTAAAAACAGTTGCTCTTCCATTCCTAAAAAAAGGTGAAAAGGTGTGACACGAGCATCATCTAACATTGTTCTTTGTCATTTGGTTTCAGGACAGTCAGAAGAAGCTTTGGGGTGCTTGTCTGTTTGTGACTGTGACAGACATGGATGCCACCTGTTTCACCTTGACCCAGGTTCTGAAAGCAGTCTGTCTGAAGTAAGCGCTTGCTATGTTTTCTTGACAAAACATAACCACACAGTCCAACTGTTGGCATGAGATATTGGTGAATGTGAAATTTTGTTGGGTAACTGATGACTTCAGCCTTGCTTGAGTATTAGCTGCTGGGATTTTCATTCTTTGGAAATAGGAAACTTTTTTTTTTTCAGGGTAGCAGACAGAACTTTATTTGGGATTGCTCTTTGAAATAAAGTAGAAAAACTACAGGCTGTGTAAGAACATTAAACATGTATCCTCCTGCTACGTACTCCAGCTGTAGATAGATCTTTGTGTGTTCTCCCTTTGATGGATGGAAAAGCAGTCCAGGTACAGTGGGGCAAAAAAGTATTTAGTCAGCCACCGATTGTGCAAGTTCCCCCACCTAAAATGATGACAGAGGTCAGTAATTTGCACCAGAGGTACACTTCAACTGTGAGAGACAGAATGTGAAAAAAAAAATCCATGAATCCACATGGTAGGATTTGTAAAGAATTTATTCGTAAATCAGGGTGGAAAATAAGTATTTGGTCAATAACAAAAATACAACTCAATACTTTGTAACATAACCTTTGTTGGCAATAACAGAGGTCAAACGTTTACTATAGGTCTTTACCAGGTTTGCACACACAGTAGCTGGTATTTTGGCCCATTCCTCCATGCAGATCTTCTCGAGAGCAGTGATGTTTTGGGGCTGTCGCCGAGCAACACGGACTTTCAACTCCCGCCACAGATTTTCTATGGGGTTGAGGTCTGGAGACTGGCTAGGCCACTCCAGGACTTTCAAATGCTTCTTACGGAGCCACTCCTTTGTTGCCCGGGCGGTGTGTTTTGGATCATTGTCATGTTGGAAGACCCAGCCTCGTTTCATCTTCAAAGTTCTCACTGATGGAAGGAGGTTTTGGCTCAAAATCTCACGATACATGGCCCCATTCATTCTGTCCTTAACACGGATCAGTCGTCCTGTCCCCTTGGCAGAAAAACAGCCCCATAGCATGATGTTTCCACCCCCATGCTTCACAGTAGGTATGGTGTTCTTGGGATGCAACTCAGTATTCTTCTTCCTCCAAACACGACCAGTTGAGTTTATACCAAAAAGTTCTACTTTGGTTTCATCTGACCACATGACATTCTCCCAATCCTCTGCTGTATCATCCATGTGCTCTCTGGCAAACTTCAGACGGGCCTGGACATGCACTGGCTTCAGCAGCGGAACACGTCTGGCACTGCGGGATTTGATTCCCTGCCGTTGTAGTGTGTTACTGATGGTGACCTTTGTTACTTTGGTCCCAGCTCTCTGCAGGTCATTCACCAGGTCCCCCCGTGTGGTTCTGGGATCTTTGCTCACCGTTCTCATGATCATTTTGACCCCACGGGATGAGATCTTGCGTGGAGCCCCAGATCGAGGGAGATTATCAGTGGTCTTGTATGTCTTCCATTTTCTGATGATTGCTCCCACAGTTGATTTTTTCACACCAAGCTGCTTGCCTATTGTAGATTCACTCTTCCCAGTCTGGTGCAGGTCTACAATACTTTTCCTGGTGTCCTTCGAAAGCTCTTTGGTCTTGGCCATGGCGGAGTTTGGAGTCTGACTGTTTGAGGCTGTGGACAGGTGTCTTTTATACAGATGATGAGTTCAAACAGGTGCCATTCATACAGGTAACGAGTGGGGGACAGAAAAGCTTCTTACAGAAGACGTTACAGGTCTGTGAGAGCCAGAGATTTTCCTTGTTTGAGGTGACCAAATACTTATTTTCCACCCTAATTTACGAATAAATTCTTTACAAATCCTACCATGTGAATTCATGGATTTTTTTTTCACATTCTGTCTCTCACAGTTGAAGTGTACCTCTGGTGCAAATTACTGACCTCTGTCATCATTTTAAGTGGGGGAACTTGCACAATCGGTGGCTGACTAAATACTTTTTTGCCCCACTGTATAGGTTCCAGGTCCACTGTTCATCTCTCAGTTGGATAGTTTGTGAAACAGATTGATGGACGAATGGATGAAAGTTACTTCGATGCTAATTCCATCTTTTCTTTTGTAGCGTCAAACAATTTATAGATCTGGTGAGGAAGTTGGATGTGAACTTGGATACGATAAGCACCAAGGTGAACTCTGCACTGTCACGGCTGGACAAGAAGTATGATGTGATGCTGGCTCTTTACCAGAGGTTTGAGAAGTAAGTGATCATACAAATAGATTGCATTGGATTAATGTAAAAATATTTGTAGTTTAAGTGTAAATGGAGAAAAAAAAAATGCAAATTTGTTCTGTTTCAGAACTTGCAAGAAAATTTTCAATCTGACGTCTGATGGGAAGTAAGTTGCAAACTTCTAAATGTGGGAAATATGTTGGTGACATTGATTATGTTATGATATTTATTGTCTTGTGTGTTAGCGGTTTTGCACTTGTTATGAAAGGTTGATGCTGCTGCGTGATTAATTATTTGGTGTATCATTTTCAAGGGAGAGGGAAACCGTGCGGACTTGCTGGACGATGTTTCTGTTGGCCAAAGGTCGGTTAAGCTTATGAATACATTAACAACAACAAGAACAAGTAGAATCAAGCTGTTAACACACGTTATGGAATTGTTTTCATGCCTCTCTGTCATCTTCTTTTCACCCTTCCTTCCTCCTTCGTGTTCAGCTGCAGATAATAGTCGAATTGGAAAATCATGGTTTAAGTTTTGTTGTTTTAAGAAGGCATCGGAATTGTTGTGACGATGCGTCTCATGTGTTGCATCTGTGCTGCGTGCAGGAAGGGCCTTACAGATGGAGGATGACCTGGTCATATCATTTCAGCTGCTTCTTTGTACGCTGGAGTTGATCATCAAGCGCTGCTCTCCAGACCTTCTGCAGCCTCTTTACAGTAAGCTTCAGTAGCATTTAATTTACACGTTCTTTCCTTTTAATGTTTTTATGACTTCAGATTGTACAATAAGTAAATGTAAAGTCAAATAATTACCATTTTTTTGTCATGAAAGTTTGGTTTAAAGCTCCTTGAGGTTTTATTTATTTATTTATTCTCAGAATCAGCCATCAGCAAAATTCAGAGCCCTCCAACACGAACATCTCGTCGCAACCAGAGCAAAACTAAATCCCGAGCTGTGGAGCCAGAGGTTGATGTACAGCTTCTCGAAACCTTATGCAAAGAGAATGAATGCAGTGCAGAAGAGGTGTGAACACTTAAAAAAAAAAATCTCATAGTCTTACTGGACAAACACAACTCAAAATGTATTTATGTGAATTTATTTGCAGGTGAAGAATGTATACCAAACCAGTTTCATGGCTTTCTTAGAGTCGATGGATCTTTCAAGAAGCCCAGATTTTCCTCAGGTAGGACGTCATTGTCAGAACACCTGCTCCACTGTTTGGTTTTATTCTCACTAACTGCATTTGGAGTTTCCATTCATTATCTCTTCCTGCCCGCTTCTGCCGCTGTAGAGCGTTTGAACGTCTGGCAGGTGTTGGTTGCGCTATTTGCTACCTATATGTGTTTGTTTTCACGTATATCGTGTTGGGTAAATGTGCACTCAAGCAGGAGGTCCTTTGTAGTGTGTCACTATAATGCAGAGACAGGATGCTACTGTTTGCTGACAGTGGTACACTCCTCTAAACGACTATAGTGAACACGGTGACGGGCAGATGGTGTGCATTTTTGCTTAAGTGTCTTAAATAAATAATGTACAAATGTCACCATGATAGGCTGTCATCAAAAGGCCTGGGTTACTCGG
Source organism: Haplochromis burtoni (assembly GCF_018398535.1). NCBI lineage: Eukaryota > Metazoa > Chordata > Actinopteri > Cichliformes > Cichlidae > Haplochromis > Haplochromis burtoni. Next base: position 748,579 of record NW_024582417.1, read on the forward strand.
GGAAAAAACAAAGATTTCGATGAGTTTTTGGCGCTGGTTATTGCTTTGCCTGTTGTCTGGTTCAGGTGTAGAATAAGCAAAGCTTTGCCTTCTTCCAATCAGCTGTAATCTGAATCGGAAACCTTTGAGAGCTGTGTCTGTTGGCTTCTGCCTCACCGCGCGTTACTTTTTGCTGTGACTTTCAACCCAGGTGAATGATGTCGACCAACAATATGAAGAACACTACCTCAAGAGCAGAGACATTGACGGACGAATGTTTTTCAATGGAGACGAGACTGTTCTTGCACCTAAAGTCGAGATGTAATCCCTTTTTTCTTCAGCGTACAGTGTTTAGATGTTGAGTTCTTAAAATAACTTAAAGAAGATGTTCAATAATCTTTTCCTGCATTCAGATCACAAGTGGAGAGAACACCAAAGAAGAACCTGTCAGATGAAGATGGATTACTCGTCCCTCCTCAGACACCCATCAGGTGGGCACTTAGCAGTTCCTCACTGACTGTATCTATCATTCTTTGTCTAGAGGGAAAGGACAGAGGTCTCATGTTTGCTTCTGCAGTATTGTGTTGTTGTTTTTTTTAAGCACTGTTTAGCTACTCACCTCTCAATATGTACATTTGTGCATTTCGGTGATGATTGTTTATTTCCCTTTAAGTTGCCAGCAATTTAAATGACATCTCTAAGATGCAGATTATAACCTTACTTGATTAAAAAGGACCTTATAGTCCTTGTCTGATTTTTTTTTTCTTTTTCTTTTCTAATCTCCCATCAGAGCTGCCATGACCTCCATTCAGCTGCTGAGGGGTGATCTCACTTCCAGTGGGGACCAGCCATCTGCTAATTTGGTTACATATTTCAAAGTGGGTCTTTAGAAATTTGCCTCTAATTAAAAGATAAAACTGCAGATTTTCAAACATACCTTTCTCTCTCCCTCTTGCTATCCCTTCATCAGCACTGCACAGTGGATCCGACGCAGGATGTGCAGAAGCGCTTGGAGACACTTGGACAGGTGTTCAGTCAAAGATTCGGTCAGGCGGTCGGCCCACGCTGCGTAGTGTACGGCAGGCAGGTATGGAGACGAAAAGGAGGAACAATGGCAACATGTTGTCCCTCATATTCTTTTGTTTTTATCTGAATTGAGTTGCTTTTCTCTTTCAGAGATTCACCCTCGGTGTCAGACTGTATTACAGAGTAATGGAGGAAATGCTGAAATCGGTACAGTTTTGGTTTTTTTTCCTTCTTTTTTTTTTTTAGACTGTTGGGTTAAGAGAATTTTACTGTTTTGTTTTGGATGTTTACCTTTAATTTCAAATCTATCTGATAAGATTTATAGACATCAGTCACCAAATTATTATACAAGAGTTTTCTTTTTTCTTTCTTTCATCCTATTTAAACTTTTATCAATTAAAAGATAAATCCCACTCTAGGAAGAAAATATTTTTGGTAAATCTTAACGTTGAGGTCTTATTTTTTGGGGGTGTTTTTTTTTTTTTTTTTTTTTTTTTTTTTAAGAGAAGCGCCTGTCTGTGCAAAATTTCAGGTATGTTTTTTTTTTTCTCCACTTTTATCAGAATAGTAGGAATTATGACTCTAATCCATGTTGGTGCATTGGAATTGCATGCATGCTTTCTATTGTTTTGACACACACTTTCTTCCATGGAGCTGAGTCATTTGATTTCCTTTCCAGTAAACTCCTGAATGACTCCACATTCCACACATCGCTTTTGGCTTGTGCTTTGGAGGTAGTCATGGCAACATATGGAGGCATGTCCTATAACTTTCTTATAAATGAATAATAATATAGCTCTTTATGAAGTATTCTGTATTTTTGGTCATCTGTTATCAGTAATTAAAGTTTTACACATCTTTTACGTGTGACCAATTCTAATGTTGTTCTTTGCTCCACATGAGTAGAGAGCAGTTTCAAAAATGGAGGGTACAGCCATGGAGGAGCCGACTCAGCCGAAACAGATGTGTGTTTCCCCTGGATACTAAATGTGTTCAACCTGACCGCCTTTGATTTCTATAAAGTTATCGAGAGCTTTATCAAGGCCGACCCCACGCTAAGCAAAGAGATCGTCAAACATCTGGAGACCTGCGAGAACCTCATCATGGAGAGACTTGCATGGAGGACGGTCAGTTTGATCTTTCATTGCTATTAGACTAGGATGCCAATAATATCACAGCATTTCACAGAGATTGATGTATACATGACATAGAGACTCTTTGGATATCAATCATTTAGGATTTATTGGCCCAAAAGAAGCAGATTGTTGTCACTGTTTAAGAGTCACTTAAAAAAATAAAATAAGAATAAGAATAAGAATAAGAATAATGAAAGGAGATTCTACATAAATCCTGCTTTCACTACTGATCTCATTCCATGTCAGCATTTCCCAAACATACGAAGCTGCTTTGCCAAAAATAAAATGATTTCACAGTGCTTCTTTACTCTGACTGCTCCACACGTGGGGCACACACACACGGAAACTGAAAACAACAACAGATTACACTTTTAACATACACAAAGGTGGTTATGGTTTCACTATAATGAAAAAAAAAATATAGGTAACAGGATACTTTTTGCAAATTGACAAAAGTACAGTAAAGCAATCTAATGCTTTTGTTAATAAAGAGGTCTTACAGTACTTGTGTCACCGGCTACCACTGCCTCCACTACTGGGCACCTCCCTGTGCACCGGGCTGCTGGAGAAATAGTAGATAAGTGGGTTGAGGCAGCAGTTGAAACTGGCTAAGGAAAGGACCACAGGATGCATAGCCTTGGTCGCCTTAGCCAGGCCACAATGTGGCAACAGCTTCATGTGTGTGAGAGTATATCCCAGCAGGTTGATGTGATAGGGGAGAAAGCACAGGAGAAACACACCCAGCACTGAGTAAATAACCCTTAGAGTGTGCAGATGGCCGTGGCGGTTGCTGCGGCAGCGGTGTCTCATCTTGCTAAGGACACTCAGCACCCGGCAGTAGCTGTAGAGGAGTACAAGAGTGGGCAGCAGAAATGACCCCAGGGCTATGCCCAGGAATAGCAGGATAAGGGTGCGATGGTGTCGTGAGGACGGATCCAGCAGACAGGCCTTGTTCTGGTGAGAAGCCGCCAACCGCAGCGCAGGCAGACACACACTGAGCCCCAGAACCAGGCACCAGATCCCTCCGCTCACCACCCGTGCGGCACGCAACCTGCGCAGTGTCGATGCCAGGGGGTGCACTACAGCAAAGTAACGGTCCACAGCAATGCACACCAGGAAGAAGATGCCCCCATACAGGCTGATGTATTTGAGAGTGAATGTGATCTGGCAGTAAGCTGGCCCAAGAGTCCAACTGGGGCTGTCCTCTGTCTTGGAGGACAAGGCTTGAGCCTTTTGGTGGTAGTAGTAGATTCTCAGAGGTAGAGAGATGACAAAGAACAAGTCAGTCGTCGATAGACTGGCCATGTAAATGGCTGTGCTGTTCATGGTACAGGGAGACAGACACAGTCTGCGCAGAACCAGGCTGTTGGTGGCCACCCCCAGCAGGAAGATGACACTGTAGGATACTTTGTAGAAGGTGAAGCGGTAGCTTATATCGACAGTACAGTTAGACAAAAGTGAGACCGGCTTGGCTGTCAAATCAGTCATATTCCACTGCTCCATGTCTCAAAATGATTTGACCACTTCCAGCACGTCAAATTGTTATGGTCTTATATCTGGAGGAGGGTTAGATCGGTTGAAGAGGGCATATGTGACGAAAGATCTGCTGGAGCAGTTAAACGTGTAGTAAGTTAAAACTTAATCAAACAAAACAATTTTTTTTAAAAATTGAAATGCAAATTTGCTGAGATGACACGAATACACATCCGTATATATTCCGCTCTATGTTATATAGAAAACAAATTGATTTTGCCAATAAATTTTTACCAGCAGCTTCCTGCTTGTAAAGAAACAAAGCAAACATTTGGTGTCATTACATGCATAAAGCCAACCGAAAAAGCGCTTAACTGATGTATTTCATTACATTGACAGATTAAATACACATTTACCAGAGCCCATAAAATCAATCTTTTTTTTTTTTTAATTGAGATTTTATAATTGAACTAAGTTTGCACTGCATAGGCAATCAGGTGAGCATTTTTCCGGTTGTAAAGGCAGAGTCTGATTATAGCTTTTTACAATTGTTTGTTGTGTGTGATCATGATTAAAGTTTATCTTTTTTTTTCTTGCCAGCTCATCTATAATGTAGGTCATTAAAGAACCGATTCAGTCACAAAATGAGCATCAATAGAAGAATAAAAAAATATATATATTTCTAATATCTAAAAACTAACTTTAATTCAAATTTGGAAATAACTTTTCAAAATTAAAATAGGTGACAAATTCTCTTTCTCATAGCGTTATTATTAAGACAGATGTTTTTAATTCGATGACCTGTCAGATTTAAAATAGAGGACCCCATCTTTAAATCTGTATGGATATTACAAATTTTTCTGCAAAAGTTTGAGCAATTAATATGCTTAATTTAGAGAAAAAGATTATACTTAATTTTACAGTTGCCACAACCAAAGAGAATATTTAAAGGTAGAATTTAGTCACTCACCAGTAGCAGGATGGGAGCATTGTCAGTGTGATTAAAGGTATTTTTCCAGTCAGCTGGTGTTTAACTGTGGCTAGCTTGTCAGGATGCTGCAGTTGGGAATCTGCCGCTGACTGAAGCAGTTCACACCTAGACACCAACAGGTCTCTCTCTCTCTCTCTCTCGCCCTCTCTCTCTCGCCCTGTTCCTCTAATTTATAGCTGACTGATTACTTTTAATGACCTTTTTTAGAGGGATACAAGAGTTCTAATCTCTAGTTTAGCCTACAGGTTGTCAGATGTCAATTTAAATTTTTTTTCATTGACCTGAAAATTGTCAGATTAACTTTCGGGTTTTTTGTAGGCGTTCTGGTAGGATTGCATTTATATAGCGCTTTTCTAGACACTCAAAGCGTTTTACAATACCTTGTTTACAACACCTTGTTTACAACACCTTGTTATGAACTTATGTGAGTGACTAGAGTTAATCATAAACTGTAGCTCATAAAGTAAAAGCAATAATTCACTGAAACAAGGGGCTGTAAGCAGTAGTGCCACTTGCGTGTCAGTCCATGAACACATAAAAATTAAAAATCCCTGTGAGTGCATACAAAGTTTTATTATTTGTATTTGTAATATGTTCTTGTGCTGTAATGTGCAGAACTTTTCTTATGGTTTGTGTAAAATTTGTTTATCTTTTTGGGAAGTTGATCAGCATACAATGATCTGACCAAATACTGCTCTACAAAAAACCCCTCTAGACTGTTTTATTACCCTTTCCCTCAAGAGGCAAGTTGTTTCTTGCCTGCTTTAGTTTTACAGCCCTTTCTCATCATTGCTGGTGAGGTGATGAGTCTAACCATGTCAGTACAGACCCTGAGGCTGTCGGCAGGTATGTGCAGTGTTCAGTCTTGCATCACACAGCTTGTCAAAAGCATGGAAGAAATATACACATCGTTGCTACGAGACTTATGTTTTCACACAGTGTGAGCCTGGATCCGGTCTAAATTAGTTTTTCAGGATTTCCAACAAATTTTAGGAACTTGGAAAATCTATATTGTGTGTAGGTTGAGTTTTTTACGGTTCCAGTGTTGTTGTATATGCAGAAATGATGACATTTTGACCCACTTTTATTTTTCTAAAGACCATCAGTTTTGTTGGAACACTTTTCATTTATTACCAACACATGTAATGAAACAATTTAAAACTTTATAAATGTATTGTGCACTGAGGGGCCAACCACACACATATGACTAACCAGTCTAGATGACTTATTTAGCTGAGAACAGTGAAAGCCACATGGGGAAAAAAATTCTTCCAAGATAGGGCCAAGTATTTCACAACCTACCGCTTGATCAAACAAGTATTGAATTCAATACACAACACTTCAAAATGTTACAAAAATATTTAATTCACTTTCAGAATGGGAATCAAAGCTTTTATAGAACATGATTCTCTAAAAACTTCTTAAAAACCTCAATACACATAAAACAAATACTTGAAAACCGTACAGGGCAGTAGATGTAAAGAGTTGTAATACTGGTTCAGCATTGTCAAATTAGGGTTTTTCTTAAAGGTGAGTCTTCTCTGTAAAAGAAGTTCTTTCTTTGTGTTAGTACCTATTGTTGACTGAATCATTATCTTCCGGTCTAAAGTCTCTGTTGTGTCCGATAGGTGAGCCGGACTCCCTAGTAACCATTTTGTTTATGTTGTTTTTCTAAGGCACTCTGCTTTCACCCATGTCCTCTGATTTGAATCAAGTTTTGTCAGCCATACTCGCTTAAGTCAAATTTGTAGCTCACATTACCAGGCTGTCTTTAGACCGTGGACTCATTGTCAAATATTTTGGGTCTCAGACTTTTCAGCGTCAAACTCTTGGGCGTTGAACTTGGGCTGCTTTGCGAGCTGTCCATCTGTAGTCTTTCGAATAGCCTGGCACCATTTTGCCATGCTGAAGACTTTCGTTTAATGGAGCTTTGAATGGCCTCTGAAGTGAAGTAGTAGACAACTGGATCAAAGCAGCAGTTGGTCACCGCTATGCACAGAGCGATGGGGTAGATGGTTCTTACAACATGTTCTGCAAAGCATCCCTTTAGGATTTTGGAGCGGACCAAGGTGTAGAAGATGAGATTCACATTGTAGGGAATGAAACAGAAGCAGAAGATGAGCAAATGCACAAAGACCATCCTCAGGATTTTTGCTTTGTTGAGGTTTCCTCCGCGGCTGATGGTTTTGGGGTTCCTCAGTATCCTTAGCACCATGACAGAGCAGAACACATTCAACATCAGTGGGATAAGGAAGCCTGCAGTCTCAATAAACATCACCACCCACGAAAGCTCAGCCTTCCATTGTTTTTTTGAGTAGTTTTCAAAGCAAAACTGTGGCGTTGAGTTTACCGAACCCGAGTTAGTATTGTTCGGTGAAGTGGTGTCCAAAAAGGCTCCAGTGGTTATACCTCCAGAGAGAATGATCACCCAAACTGTAAGGCAGGCCAGCTTGGCATTTTTCCTCGTACGAATTGTTTGGGACCGAAATGGATACACAATTGCTAGGAAACGATCGACACTGATGCAGGTGAGGAAGAGGATGCTGCCGTACATGTTGGTGTAGAATAGGGCCACGGAGATCTTACAGAGCGCACTTCCAAAGAGCCAGTCACGTTTGATGAAGTACACAATCCGAAAAGGCAGGCTGAGGACAAAGAGAGAGTCCGAAACCACGAGGTTCATCATATACGTCGTGGTCTCATTCCGTATCTTCAGCGTACAGCCAAAAATGTACACAGCCACCGCGTTGAAGGTAAGTCCGACTACAAACACCATGGAGAAAACCGAGGCGTAGAGATTATACTTGAAGTTGTCACTCTTGTTGCAGTCCGTGCTGTTATCCATCTTTAAACCAGAGTGTACACTTACAGTGGAAAGAGTGAAAAGGTTCTCCTTACTCACAGTTGGTGTTCGTTATGCCATGAAAAAAAGAAGGTATACAGCAGCTCCTTGATATACCATCCAAAGTCCTTTCCATCTACTTGTCCTGCTGTGGCAGCTGTCCTGTATGTGCAGCGATGGTCATTTAAGTGGAGCTTTCATTGTTTTCAGTCGTCCTCACAAAACAAATGTATTAAAAGAGAAGAGTCGTGCTTTTTTTCCCCCTTTAGCTCTGTGAACACTTTAGTGGGTCTCCACTTGTCTCGTTCTTCTCTGTGTTGTTGAAGTCCCAAAGGCACGTGCTGATCGTCACTCTGCTCCTGCTGGATTGTAAATCAGAAACCTCACAGCAGCCTGGATGGCAGAGCCTCTGACACAGGGAACAGAGCAGGCTGTCGAACCACTGGGTGGAGCCACCGCTGGGGCCAAAGTCCTCCCATTCAAATGCCTTTCATTTGCTTTTGCAAATAAAAAGCATTTGAATAATGGAACAATAAAATGTGTTCTGTAATTTTCACATTTCAGTAAGATAAGTTTTAGTAAGTTTTTTGTTGTGTGTGTTAGATTGTCCTTGCTGCCTGCCATAGGGGTCTTTTCATCATCTTCCCGAAACATCAAAGCATTTATCAGGAGATTTTCTTATTTGTTTAATAGCACAGTGCATGTTTTTGTCTTTCAGTGCTCTTACTAGTGTCATTTGGAGTATTTTAAATAAAATAAAAAAATAAGAGCATGACTCATCTGTAGTTGGATGTATTATGTAGTGTTGTAATATGTTACGACCTGATAATCAGCTGTGAGGATAGATAACCACTGATAGATGTCAGCGAATGCTCTTATCCAAATGTACTTTTGAAATGTTGGTGGCGTAAGCGGGGTGTGGCAGGCATGATGCATGAATGTACCATAAGCCATACTTACAAGTCCATACTCGCAGTTACTGTGGGAGCTGCTGAGTTGTAAACCACTCCTCACTTCCCTGTATGAGCTCATATCAGTTTGCTTTTTTACTGGTGTGACGGTTGCGTGCTGAGATTCACGTGCAACCTTCACTTTCACTGTCTTTTCATCTTGATTTAGAATTGTGCATGTTAACATAGATTTAGCTTCTTTTTTTTTTCTTTTTTGGTATTTAGAGAAAATGTATTTTTAATTTGAAGTTATTATTTGTTTAACAAGCTTAACGAGTCAGTCAAATGCATTCAGAGTCAGACAGGATACTGTAGGGTGTGTGCTTGGGTCAACATAAAATGAGGAACAGATTTATAATACATGTATAGATTTGACTTATCAGTTGGCTGTTTTGCAAGGGACATTTCACATGTAAAATACCTCTAACATCATTTCTGCACATGTCTTCTACTTAATATACCAGGAAAAAAACCAAAAAGGAACTAATTGCCTGATCAAGACATGATCTCCAACCTAACAGGATTATTATATTACATTATTATGTGATTGCCAAATAAAATAATTTCTTTTTGCACCTTTTTAAAATTCCTGCTTGAATGAAAGGAAAATGAAAGTTGTGATTGACAGGATATAAATGGAAATGGTTAAATATAAAGTAAATGTTTGTGTCTCTGCAGGGCTCCCCACTATTTGAGCTTCTGAAACAGGAACATGAGAGCGGAGGAGCAGAGCAGGTGGAGACCCCAGCTAATTTCAGTCAACCGCTGCAGCACAACCACACCGCAGCCGACCTGTAAGTCATCCCGCGGCTTTCGATCAGTTTGTCTTTTGATTTTGAAAGAACACCAAACCCTTTTTACAAGAGTTGTGAAACTACTGACTAATCAAAACAGCACCGCCTTGATGAATACGTCATAGATGAGCAGATAAGCATCAATAATATTTTGTTAAATTCCACAGCCCCCCCCCTCTTTCTTTGATTTTTTTTTTTGAGCTTTGAGGAAGAGCTTTCTTTTGTTTTACCCGTCCATTTAAGGCTCGTGGTTAGGGGAATGTTTCATGTTTATTGACATATGAAACTGGTTCCTGTGCTCTTCCCGCACAGATATTTGTCCCCCATGCGCCCAGGCCTGCGTGTATTACCTCCTGAGTCCAGCTGTCAAACTTCCTCTCAGCCTGCCTCACAGCCAACCAGCCAACCTCCACGACCCCTCAAGTCCAACTCTCTCAGCCTCTTCTATAAAAAATGTAAGTCACTGGTAGAGTTTGCACTAGTCAAAAATAATTGATGGTGGTGGTCCTGCCTAGCAATAAAGTAATCTTTTAAAGTAGTAATGTTGTGATGGATGGAGTAAATAATGGGGAAAATAACAAGTTAATAGGAGAAAATATTAATGCAATTGTATAAAATAACATTGTTTGATATTTTCTTTAAAGTATTGCAGACACAGTCAGGTGTCCCCACATTTTCATTAAGCAATTTTTTTTATTCTTATATTATTATTGTTACATTTTTATTAAGATAAGAGGTTCCATTCATTATTTTACCACACTAGACGCTCTAATCCTCTGGTTTTGTTTCTCTGTAGTGTACCGTTTGGCCTATACAAGGCTGAAGATGCTCTGCTCCTACCTGCTGTCCTCCCACCCTGAGTTTGAGCCCATAATATGGACTCTGTTCCAGCACACTCTGCAGCATGAGTACGAGCTGATGAGAGACCGTCACCTCGATCAGGTAAGCTGGAAATATGTCGCTCTCACTATTTGTTTCTGTCCCTCGTCTCCTGTTATTGCCCTCCTCCACTTTTCTTATTTATTTTTCTCTCCTAAATACGTTGTATGTTCCTGTAGTTGATGATGTCTGCCATGTATGCCATATGTAAAGTGAAGAGCGTTGATCTGCGCTTCAAGACCATTGTCACAGCATACAAAAACATGGCCAACACCAGCCAAGAGGTAAAACAGCCTGTTACAGTTTCCATAAAAACTCACCGAGTCGGCTGGAGATTTGCTGATGTAATCGTGTTTCATGTAGAACTGTAACAAAACACTTTGAATGTTGCAGACCTTCAAGCACGTGTTGATCACTGAAGGCCACTACGACTCCATCATTGTCTTCTACAACCAAGTGTTTATGCAGAAGCTGAAAACAAACATCCTGCAGTATGCTTCTACCAGGGTGAGCTACATCTGCAGTAGTCATTGGTGACGGTGGGGTTTTAATGCACATATATATAAAAAAAAAAAAGTATTTCTACAAATTTCTCTCATTGTTTCTGCTGCTGTTTTCTTTTCTAGCCTCCGACACTCTCGCCAATCCCACAAATACCCTGCAGCCCCTACAAGTTCCCTAATTCGCCTCTGCGTGTGCCCGGTAGCAACAATGTCTACATCTCTCCATTGAAAAGCGCACGCATGTCTCCCGGTATCATGACCCCTCGATCCAAGTAAGTCCTGCATAATATTCATTGTCAAATAATTTTTGACAACGCTACTCCTGAACTAGAATGATATTATAGAATGATTTGAAATGAAGGCCTGTTTGTTTTGTACAATGCTCATTGGGGGTTTTTTTGCCCTTGCAGAATGCTGGTATCGATCGGCGAGTCATTTGGGGTATGTTCATCTTAAGTTTGCTCTGTAGACCCAGAGAGTTGATTCTGTTCATCTGGTTACTTAGTCTGGATGTACAAAATCAACTTTCTGGTATTTTCTTACTTGGATTATCAAGCATGCATCAAAACATTTTGCTCTGTAGTGTAACAAAGGGCTGGTTTGATCTCTCAGCAGCTGCAGTGCCATTTATTTGTTTCCTCACTCACTCTTACTTCTGTTTTGTCTTCATTTGCAGCCATCAAATCGCTTCCAGAAGATCAACCAGATGGTCAACAGCAGTGATCGATCCCTAAAGAGGACTCTGGATCATGGCTCCACGCCAAAGCCTCTGAAGAGGTTACGATTTGATGTGGACGGGCAAGATGAAGCTGACGGCAGGTTGGTCACAAATGGTGCTTGTGTGCCAGATTATATTATATCATGTGGGGCAGCACAGCATTTTTTGCACCATTATCCCGTCTCATATGAGACATGATGTACTATTTTAATTGGCTGTAGTTTTCATAAGTCAAAACATCACTCTCACCAAAATCACAAGAGTGAAAAATAGCCAACCATTGGCTTCGTCTGTCTTAAAAGCCAAAGATGATTAGCTGACAGAACAGCAACTGAAATAACAGTTTACAATTACTGTGAAAGAAAGGGACTGCACATGTGTACACAAATCAGAAAAAACATTTTTTTAGCTTCCTTATATGTGTGAAAAGTTTATAAAATTGCATTCAGTTGCAGCAGCCTATAATTGGTCTTTGATAGATGTCAAATCTTTAAACAGTAAACTCTGTGTGTAGATTTTAGTTTTTCAGACTAAAATCTACACACCTCTCTGTGGGCTCATTATACCAACAGCACTACATCACAAAAGTGACATCATATATCTGCTGGTTTTCACCTCTCACTTTTTGTAACCTTGAACAGGTGCCACAGCTGATGGCGCTTGTTTAAGATGATTGTGTAATTCATTTTTAATTATTTACTCTAGTCACCATTTTTGATGACTTCTCCCATACCAGTGCTGATGTGGTTATGTCTCAGTGGCGACATCTGTTATTACGTACAGCACTGCAGCGAGTACTCGTAAATGGTACAAAGCTGTGGTGACGTCACTGTTTGACCAGTGCAGCAAGTATAATGGGCAATTGTCAAATATATTGTCAAACATTGTCCAACATCGTCCCACAAGAACGCACTCTTTGACCTATATTAGGGGCCTACATTGCCTTCACCTAGAGCTGGGCGATAGAACGATAACGATATGTATCGCGATATAACTTTTACTCGATAGAGAAATTAAGCTATCGCGATAGACCTCGCCGCTCTTGTCCTC
>NW_024582417.1:762330-802446 GCF_018398535.1 Haplochromis burtoni
TTTGACCACAGTGGTGCAGTGGTTAACACTGTTGCCTCATAGTGAAAATGTCCTGTGTTCAAATTCCCTTTGCTGGATGCGGCCTGTCTGTGTTTGTTTGCTTGCTTGTTCTTCCTCCCTTGAGTGAGTTCTTGCAGTACTCCAGCTTTTTCATGGGAGAAGGAATAATTGCTCATCATGTTGTGTTACTGGCACAAACCTGCTGTGCAAGTGGTTTTTGCGTGGCCTGCGAGACTTGTTCACGTCACGCACGCATTAAAACACAGACATATAGTTACATTTATTGTGTTCTTCCTTTATATCCCTGCAAATAGTCAGATGGCTAAAACTAAAAGACTAATACATATATTTCTTTTTCTTTATAAGCTGCTGTGCGATATGACCAAAATCTCATATCCTGATATAAAACATTTATCGTCCGATAACGATATAAATCACAAAAATGTAACATTTTCTGTAAATTCTGTGAATCTTGAGTAGCTGAAGTGTTTCCAGCTGGGCGTCGTGTATCTGGAGTCGGGTGTTTTACCAATGCATGAAACATTTTTAGACATAGGTTTTAACGGCTGCTGTTTTCTTTGCGGCGTGCTGCAGGGAAAAGCCTGTTTTAACGTTTGAGTCTAAGGTTTATTTTTTAGCACCTGACGGCTGTTTTTTGCTTCTCATCGGTAAATATCTGCATACTATTTCACGTGATTCAGTTTATTTTGAAAAGTCTCAACAGGATCTTGAGCTTTATTGTGAAAGGTTTATGTGGAAAATAAACAAGCGGACATGTGATGGTTTTACCGTCGTTGTTGTTAACGACAACGCATAAAAACAGGCGCTTGTCCGTCCTTAGTGTGGTTATATTAAATATAAGAGAAAGAGAGAACTTTAAGAAATTAATATAGCCACTACAGTGACCATCAAAGCGATGAAAAAATATTGCCGTAAACAGTTTATTTTGCAACACCACGAAACAAACGATAGCGTAAAATGAAACGATAGACGTTTTTATATCGTCATCCGATATATATATCGAACAGCCCTAAGCTGCATATTTATTATTTAAGTAATCAATTACAAGCGCTATTAGCATCACTTGATGAACACTTATTTACAGATATGCACGACAGCACATTCCAGTGTCCCCAAAGTGCCACTGCACTACTTAAAAACAACAGCATACATTCGCTATTCATTTTGAGATCAGCTTCTACAATTAATATGTAAAATTTCTGTTTTCACTGTATGATTCTGCAGTATGAAGAATGATTTCATTAAAGCTTTCTTTATTTTATCTAAATTACAGCAAATCTGGAGGAGATTCTACACTGATTCAGAAGCTTGCAGAGATGAGTAAGTATTTGTATCAATAAAAGGCTTCAAGGGCTAAACCCCCCCACCCCCCCATCAAGCTAAACGTGTCTGTCAAAAACTACAGGTCCTCCAATCCCTCCTTGAGGCTTTCTTCGAAAACGAGTAAATCCTTATAGACTCAATGTTAAAATGTCCCATGTACATATATAAGTAGACCGGACCATATATGTGGACTGTTGATTCTTGAAAATCCAAATCCAGAAACCCTTTGTGCGACATCATGCTGGCTCCATCCAAGTCATAGTCTGTAATTTAGCTATTTAGACTGATTTTCATCGCTTTTGTTTTCATGTAGGCTCCACTCGCAGTCGCATGCAGGAGCAAAAGATGAAGGAGGATGCTGAGTCGAGGATGGAAGAACTCTGAAATCTATTCAGCTGACCTGCACTGTTTGTCACAATGTGAACGTTATTTTCTGTTCACACCTGAAGTGAAACACACCTGTTTTTTGTACATTTAAAAGTGCTATTTTATTTTTTATTTAACTTTGAGGAGATTTTTGTGAATATAGAGGATGTTCACCTTTTTTGTTGATGCTTTATCTTAGTGTTTTTAATGAATTAGGGCTGTGTCAGTAATTTTCATTAAGTATGTTTGGTTTTAAGTATTTCAGTGCTATTAGTTCCTCTTCACTCATGTTTTAAGTAGTCTGGATAGCTTCTGACACACACTGCTGGTTTTCTCCGCCTCCAGAACTTTTCACGTCTCGAGCATAATGTCACATTCAAGTGTTAAATCATGGTTACTCTGTAAAGAGGAGTAAATATCAGCCTCAGAGAGACATCCGAATGTCTTTTAATGTAGTGTTTTTACTGTTAAAGTAATAATTTCAGTTGGCAGCGCACATAATGTCTTCTTAAGTTGGTGACATAAAATGAGTAGGAAAATTGAATTTGTTTTAAAAACATGTTGAGTTGCATAAAAATGTCTGACATCCTGACAAGATTTCTGTACCACTACTTCTTTATCTGAGCTACAATTATCAGACGAACACAGTCAAACTAAACAAAAACAGTCATTTTCATGTTTTCATTGAACACACCGGCTGGAAACACCAGCAACCTTTACCAGATGTTTCTTGCTGCTTATGAGACAACTGTGAGAAAACTTGAACAGCTCTCCCCAGCAAACCAGTTTTAATTCATCGGTGATTCTGTGATGTTGTCATTGCTTTGTATTATTTTGTTGCATGAGTCAGACATTCCTAGTTAAGGTCAGCTGCTGTCTTGACTTCTTTAGTAAAATTTCTGGTATAAGTTTGAATTGTTACCTAAATTCTTCCAACACAGCCTCACTGCAAAAAGGCAGCTACAAGCCACGATGATCCCTCCTCCATGCTTCACAGTCTAGATTTTTTAAACAAAATATCTTCCTTGCATTTCTTTCCTCCAGATGTAGTTGTGTGCATTTTGCCAAAAGATTTAGAACATTGAACATTTATTACACTAATTTAGAAAATTGTCCCAAAGTGTCTCTTTCTTGAGAAGAGCAGACATTGTGTGGCTTGACTTATAGAAAGGGAAACCTTTACAACCCACACTTTCAATCGCCTCAATAGTAACACCTCAGAGTGGTCAGTGAAAGCATGAGAAGTACAGTTGTTTTTGTATGTTTAGTGAAATATCTTTTGTCTATAATTTTGACATGGCTGAAGATCATACTATGCTTTGAGTAATCTAAGGATAAAAATCCCACTAATTCAGGTGCAAGTTTTTATTTTCACTGTAGTTTCAGATGATTTCCCTTCGGTGTAATGTGTAGTTTTATGCTAACTTTTGCTTTCTTTTTGGGATGGTTAATAAATGCAAATAAAGGGGTTATTTGTTATGAGTTAAAGAACTATGTTTTCTATATAATTTACACTCATTAGATTGGCTCTTGTCATTTTTGCAAATGGGAATAAGGAGAATTCTCAGGAAAGGAGGGAAAATGAAGACACTAATTTTAAAGTGAAATGTGTTTTTAACGTACTGAAGTGTAGTACATACAGGTCACCACAGAGATCAGCTATGTGTTTTCATTCAGCATAGAGTAGCCAAAGGTGGTGTGCAGTGACCACCTGATAGAGTAAAGAGCACCACTGTGTGTTCTCATAATAGACTCCCACGTCCCTGTGAAGGTACGCGAGAGGACATGTTATTGGGCAGTTTAGTTTTGCTTTGCTTTGGATGTGAGGAAAATAAGATTTTAGTACCATTTTGGAAATGTGTAGACGTTTTTAATAAACCACAGAATATTTGTTACTTCTTGTTCAGCTTCATCTTGAAAGTCGTGTCTTAGATCTCCCCAGTGCTAACATGAAAGCTCAAATAGATTATAGTTTAGGGCATTTAGACCAAACCAGCACAGTCCCTTTTCTTCACCAAATTCTGCTGTAATTATGAACGAATAAATACTAAATCTTTGACCAAAACAAATCGACCTTGTGTTTGTTCCTGTTCAACCAGAAGAACAGTCTCAGTTTAGAGCTCATCTTAAAGTCTACAGTTTTACTCCCTCTGCTGTTCAGAATTATGTTTGCAAGAAGCTGAAGTCAGTCGGTTTCACTGTTAATCAGTTAATCAGTGTGCCAGACTAGTCAAACTCTAACTTTCTAGCACTGTACAGAAGTTTAACTACACATTTAATCCTTGAGATATCCTAATATAAGAAAAAGAAGTTCATTCTCAACAGTATGTCTCAGTCTTTTCTACGTGATAAAGAAATCCTCTTGTAGCCAATGATATAAAAGTGTTTTCTCTGTGCTGCTAACAGGATTATTAATTCTGACAATCATTTTACATCATGGATAACTATACATTAAAACTTGTTAGACCATCATTTAAACATAGCACATGCTTTCTCTTACGAGTGTGGTACCATCAGCTGCTTGGTAGACATTTTTGTAGTAAAGGAGTATAGGGATGTATTTCTGTTTCTAAAATAAACGTAAACGAAATAACAAATTTGGACCAAAGCCATGAGCGCACGCAGTGTAGTTGGAGCTATGAGTTTAGCAGCAATATACAGAGAATGTTGGCAAAATTGCAGTGATTTTGAAAAATCCCTATAAACATGATCGGTGTAAAATCAAGGGAAACTTTATGTGTTTCACGACAATAATTATAACATGCATTTTTAATGAATGGACAAAATCTGACTTCCAGGAAAAGATTTAAATCAGACCCGTGAAAATTTGTAAATGTTTAACTTGCAGCTCCTTGTTTTTCCCACTGCTCCTCACAGCTCCTCTGGGAGAAATGGTGACAGCTGCTGTGTGTTCAGCAACAGCTGCCTTAATTGTGCCATGGTGCTGTTTCCAATTGAGAGACCGGAATTAATTTCTGTTTGAATGCAGTCACAGTTTGGTTTGGGCCCAGCCAAGCATAAAGTACTTTGAACCGGTAACATTTTAATTGGCCTAGCCCCGAGGGCCTTTGAAATTTGTTATTGAGTTTGTGTACGTTGATTTTTCAGTAGTCAGCCGATAGCACATGATCAGAGGACTACGGAGTTCTCAGTTCTCCTCTTTTGGAATTATTGTGCAATCTGCCAATATCTTCATCCCTGAAGTTTCAGTGAATCTGCTTCTGTTTTCGATTTAGAGCCGCCTCTCAAAATCGTGTTGTTTGGTGATTGGGAATGGAAAAACTAACGGTAAGGAGATTTTTATTGGCTCGTGGCTTTTATTTGTTATTTGATATGAAAAAAGTAGTTGCGGGTTAATAAAACAAAAACAAAAAAGCAAGTCTAACCCTACTGTGCTTCATATAAGCTGGAACAGCTTTAAAAAAATAAATTGGAATTCTTTGTTTTACTAATGTTTGTGTTCATATATGTCATGCATTTCCAAGTCAAATCTTTCCCTATTTGCATGTTCTTTTATTCCTAGTATATCTTGCTATTTTATCAAAGGATCAGTTGAATCGTGTATTTGGCCTCAGTGCCAAAAAATCTTGACAGAACAGAAAAGCTTACCCTCAGACCTTTGTTCACTTTGTAAGCCTTGTGGTTAAAGCTTTTAAAGTCTATTTTAAGCAAACCATGATTTTTTTTTCTCAAATCTAACAGAGTAATTGTAATTACATACATCTAAACATAATCAAACAGCATAAAATGGTTTAAAATCAAAGACTTTGAGTGTGTAAATCTGAGACTGCTGCTGACTTTCCTGGTCTGTCCTGCAGCCAGAGCAATGGCGAGAGATTATGAGCAAGAAGATGCGGTTCTCTCCAGCGCTCATCAGTGCCATTCAGGAGGGGGAAACGGCGCTGCTGTGCGGACTCTTGAAGACAGGTGACGGCATTACCCGTCAGCTGGATGAGTCTGAGGATCGTCAGTGGAGGGAAGCCCTCAACCTCTCCATCCGCTTGGGCAACGAGGATGCCATGGACGCCCTCCTGCAAGGAGTCAAGTTTGACTTCCGGCAGATTCATGAGGCTCTGCTAGTCGCCGTGGACACCAACCAGCCAATAGTGGTGAAACGTCTCCTGGACCGCTTGGATCAGGAGAAAGGGAACAAGATGGACGTACGATCCTTCTCTCAGGCCATATTTGATCGCTCTGTTGACAACTCTCAGTTTGCCCCTGGTGTGACCCCTCTGACTTTAGCCTGCCAGAAAGACCTGTACGAGATTGTTACCATGCTCACCCAGAAAGGCCACGTCATCCCGTGGCCACATAAGATCTCCTGCGCCTGTTTGGAGTGTTCTAACGGCCGGCAGTATGACCTGCTGAAGTTCTCCCTGTCTCGCATCAATACTTATCGTGGCATTGCCAGCCGTGCCTACCTGTCCATCACCTCTGACGATGCCATGCTCAGCGCCTTCAGTCTCAGCAGAGAACTCCGTAAGCTGTCACAGAAAGAGCCAGAGTTCAAGGTCTGAGGAGATTCATAGTTATCCCTGCTCACTATTCATGACGGGTGTCTCTGTTGCTTCTTGACTTATGGTTAATTTCTCCTACAGCCTCAGTACCTGAGCCTGGAGCAGATCTGTCAGGAGTTTGCCGTGGAGTTGCTGGGCATGTGTCGCAACCAGAGCGAGGTAACCACTATTTTGAACAGCTGTGGAAATGAAACTCAGGATTCCTTGGATGAACAGGCCTTTGAGGAAGGAATCCCCAGCCTGTCTCGCCTGCGGCTTGCAGTCAATTACAACCAGAAGCAGGTAGCTAGAATTAGAAACTGATGCCAACCAAAGACAAGTAAGATAAGAAACAATCAATTCCTGTCTTCTCTGTTTGTGGCAGTTTGTGGCGCACCCAATCTGTCAGCAGGTTCTGTCCTCTATCTGGTGTGGGAAACTGGCAGGCTGGAGAGGTAGCAGAACGGCCTGGAAGCTGTTTGTCTCTATGGGAATCTTTCTTACCATGCCCCTTCTTTGCCTTGCCTACTGGATTGCACCAAAGTCAAAGGTCACACACTCTGTAGTAGCAGGTTGATATTGGATGTACATAAATGTGTCATGTGAGGTTAGGGATGGGTATCGTTTAGGTTTTATCTGGTACCGGTGCCAAACCGGTACTTTTGAAACTGTGCCGGTGCTTAAACCGGTGCTTAAAGAATGGAGAACACAAAATTGGTCCAAAAACCTCTCATGTTCAGCTGTTTTTTTTTGTAAAAAGATAACAATGTTCCTTTTCTGCAGCTATGGGGCATATATGGTATCACTCTTGGCTGGAAGCAGTGCTTAAACAATGGAAAAAACACAAACTTTGTCCAAAAACCTCTCATGTTTAACTGTTTTCCACTTTTTCTTTGGTCATTTTAGCCTTTTTGGCCAGGGTGAAGGGAGTATCTGCCATCAAACAAGAAGACAGCCGCATGTAGCTATGATGATGTTTGCTAGTTCACCTTACATGCATTAATGTAATAACGTGGTTAGCTTACTCAACGTAAATTACACACGAACAACATTAAGCTACTCACGCAGAGAAGAGCGGCTGCTACTGCCATCATCATCCGTCATCATTTCTGCTACACTGGCAGGGCTAGGGGCCAGGACTCTCCTCTTCAGGTTTTGGGGGATGTTGCTAAAACAGGCAACCCACCCGCAGTAGATGTGTGAGGTCTTGCAGCAAGCTATCAAATACGGCGCATTTCTCGGCTTTAAAAAAACCCGCTATGCATCGCCAGGTGTTTCATCAGATTTGAGGTGTTACCTCCTTTGACAGTATCACAGTATCAGCTTAAAGCACTTGTTGCAGGCTGCTGAGTTTGCATATTTTGCTGTGAAGTACAGCCAGACTTTTGACTGCTTTGCCTTGGACATTTTTAATCTGTAGCTCTGCTCTAAAAGAACATACGTACCTGGCCCCCGCCTACTATCCTCGGAAACGTAAAATGATTGGCTAGAAGTGTATCACAGCTCAGGAAAAAAAAGCACCAAAATAAAGCACCGAAATGTGCGCTGCTTTTCGGTCTGGTTACGACCGTTTATGTCAGAACCGGTGCCATGGATACCGGTACCCATCCCTATGTGAGGTATTATTTCAATTTTAAGTTGACTGTGTTGTTTGTTCCCCAGCTGGGAAAGCTAGTAAGAATTCCTGTGATCAAGTTTCTTCTTCACTCTGCATCCTACCTGTGGTTTCTCATCACATTACTTGGGGAATCGATAACCATGGAGCTATATCAGGACACATTTGCTTCCCGGCAGCAGAACCTTCTGCACAGCTCCTTCCACATGGTGTGGGTGGTCGGTAGGTGCACTTTCTCTAGTTTTAACTTTTAGACAACAGCCATTAGATGTGAACAGGGTTTGGATTGTCTGTTTCTTAAAGGATTCTTCTGGTATGAGTGTAAGGAAGTGTGGATCGAGGGGCTTCGGAGTTACTTCCTAGACTGGTGGAACTGCTTGGACGTGATGGTGCTCAGCATGTACCTGGCATCTTTTGCGTTACGTGTGCTTATCTTGCTCAAAGGTTTCTTCCTCTGCCATGATCATGATGGGACAGAGGAGTGTGTCTACTTCACCCAGACTTGTAAGGGGGAAAAAAATCATTCATCCAAAATGAATGTCACAAATCTCAATGCTCAATTGTTTTTTAGTTTGTTTGTTTGTTTTGTTTTAACTCTGTGAAATTGTCTTGCAGCACGTGACAATTGGCACCAGGAAGATCCTCAGCTGATTGCCGAGGTCCTCTTTGCAGTGACCAGCATGTTAAGCTTCACACGACTGGCATATATCCTGCCAGCCCACGAATCTCTGGGAACACTACAGATCTCCATTGGAAAGATGATTGATGATATGATGAGGTCACTTATATCTGATTCCTTATATTTTTACATCTGAATATACAGAACCAGAAGTATGTGAATGTTTCTTTTCTGTTTGTTTGTTTTTAGATTTATGTTCATACTGATGATCATTGGCACCGCCTTCCTTTGTGGCATCAACAATATCTATGTTCCTTATGTCATTTCTCCAAATCTTGGCAGGTAAGACTAGAGAGAGTTTGAGAGACTTTTACATCATCTTTTCTGAAGGCAGTAAAAAGTATTTCTAATTTAAATGATCTACAGAAATGTAGACTAGCCCTTACAGTTAATATCTAAGCTCTCAAAGCTTGTTAATATTATGGGATAATGGGTTTTTTACTCTATTTTTGAAGCTTAAGTTATCAGGTGATATCTTCTGAAAAAGTGCTAAGTTGCGCATAAATGAAATACAATAATTTCTCCAACTAAAACCTGAACACAGACTTCCTGTCAATCTCAAAGGAACTCATACTTATCAAGCCACATACACTGAATGTAAAGTGTACACACCTCTGTTGAAATACCAGTTTTTGTCATTAAAAAAAAAGATCCAAATAAATCATTTAAAAGTGTTTCCCACTTTTCGTGTGACCTATAACCAGTACAGTTCAATTGAATCATCTGTTAGGGAAGGGAGTCTACCAGCATGCTACATCTTGACTTGGTTGTCCACTTTTGTCAGCTTCTGAGGGCCTTTCTTGTGCACAACCATCTTCAGGGTAATTTCTACTAGTGAAGCCATTATCTTTTTGATTTGCATGCTTAGAGTCATTGTCATGCTAAAAAGGTAAAATTCCTCTTCAGCTGTCTGGTAGACTCCAAAAGGATTTGGGTCAAAAGCGACAGGTGTACAAAGCTGTAATTACCTCCACCTTGACTAAAGCCCCGGTTTCAGCTAAAGAAAAGCAACCTAAAAATGATACCACCACCGTGCTTCACTGTGGGTATGATGTTCTATTGGTGATGCATAGGAATTATTTTTGTACCAAACATACCAAACTTTATCAGAAAAGGCTTCGATTTTGCAACCCTACACCATAGTCCAGACATAAGGAGAACACTCGATATTGTTGTCACATGTAGTATACAACAAGGACTTGCCAGTACTGGAGCTTCAGCTCTTTTAGTGTTGCTGTAGGTCTCTGGGCAACTTCTCTGACCGGTTTACATCTCGTCTTTTCGTTCATTTTGTAACAAAGTCCAGTTCTTTCCAGTATAATTAGTGTCCTATTTTTCCCTCTACCTTTTGATGGCTGTCTTCTCTGTGTTCAATGAAATTTCAAATAATGTGAAAACATTTTTTGTACACTTCTTGCAACTGATACCTTTCAACAGTGAGATCCTTTTGAGGCTTTGCCCTTTGCCACCCATGGCTTTGGCTGAAGCAGGCAACTGAGTAAATCTCAGAGAAATCCTCTTAGGACAGCTGAACTTTATTTGGGATTAACCAGAGTCTCTAATTGATGGCAGCTATGTACCCAAGAAGACTCAAAAGATGCTTCAAAGTCCTAGATTATCGGTGTACGCAACAAGCCTATTGCACTTTTGTAGTGTATATTTTCCCTAACAGATTTGTTTTCCAATTGAATTGTACAGGGGACATACTGTATACCATTAAAGGTGGGAAAAATTGTATTGATTGCATCATGAAAAAACTCCCAGCATTTTACCATTGGTGTGTACACTTTCTGCATCCACTGTTCAGTATATAACATATAGACAGCTCACCGGGGGAGTCACCTGTCATTCAAAATACTCATGTCCCATAAAAATGCACAACTTAACTCTTAAAACAGATGAGTTATAAAAAGATTCACCCTTTTGTTCTGCACATCTCGGCAGTTTTGGGTAATTGTCACTGGCTTTATTGTTCAACCCCCTGATATTATAGCTTGATTATAACTTGTCTTGTTTTTTTAAAAATAATAAAACAACCCTCACATCATGCCTGTGCCTTTCTTCACTTTCACAGGTTTAATGAGACCTTCCGCTTCCTATTCTGGACCATGTTTGGAGTTGTAAACCAGGAATATGTGGACATGCCAGAGTTTGTGTTGGCAGAATTTGTAGGAAGGGTCCTGTATGGCATCTTCACTCTTGTCATTGTCATTGTACTTCTCAACATGCTTATTGCCATGATAACAAACTCCTTTCAGAAAATTGAGGTAAAGAATTACCATCCTCCTGTGTAACGTCTACAAAAGCGACCCCCCCCCCCCCTCCCCTTCTGGGATGCGCACTGACTGATGTGCATTTATTTTAATTCAGGATGACGCGGACGTTGAGTGGAAATTTGCCAGGTCAAAGCTGTACCTCAGCTACTTCAGAGAGGGCCTCACCATGCCTGTGCCTTTCAACATCATCCCCTCCCCCAAAGCCATTTTTTACATCCTAAGGTGAGCTGCAAAAATACAGATTTCAAACTAGAAAAACAGCCTTTTATTCTGATTTTTAAAAAATGTTTTAAATATATATTTTTAAAAATTCCATTCAAGGGGCATCTTTAGACGAATCTGCTGCTGCTGCACTTGTTCCTCTGAGCAAAAATATCCCCCCATAGCCTCTATAGTAAGTGTGTATGAATTGGATTTTAGTAAAAGAATATATTATCTTTTACAGTTTACTTAATATATGTTAATTATACTCTATATGGCATTTAACATGTTTTATGCTATCTGTATTCTGTAAAAAGTCCAGTGATAAGGGATCTGAAGATGGCCAGTTATCGTACCGTCAGCAGGTGATCACGGCACTGGTGCAGCGCTACATTGAGTCAGCTCGCAGGGAGTTTGAGGAGACCAAGAGGAAAGGTAAAGACTCTTTCAGTAAGCACTTGATTCGTTTTTGTAGAGCGGATATACCCTATATGGAAAAAGTATTGGGCCACACCGCTTAATCTTAAGTTCAGGTGTTTTCAGTTCCATTATCACAGGTGTATAGAATCAAGCATCTTGGCATGCAGTCTGCCTTTACAAACAAAAGAGGAAATAATGGATCATTCTAAAGAAGTCATTGTGCCAATGATCTGCTGACTCAGTAACACCAGAGCTCCAAACCTTCTCTTACATTAACATCAGCACAAAAGCTTCATTTTATGGTCAGGCACCTTTTGTTGATCTAATGTTTCAGTCCATATAGTGTGTAATTTGACTTCCTGATATTCTATAAATCAGCTCTATGATTTTAGCAGGTTTTCTTCTTCTTTTTTTAAGCACTGATTTCAGTTTTAAGTAAATTATTAATCATTAAAAAGCTTTTGGTGTGACTAAAGTGTTTTCTTCCCTCAGATATTGGAAATCGAATGACTGAGCTGAGCAAAGCGGTCGCCAGGATGCACAACGATCTGAAAGTCGCCCAGCAGTACGCAATGGACGATGGAAACGACACAAGCGATGCACCGACCAAGAATGGCTCCTCTGTACTGGGGAAATACATCATTGGTGCCAAGAACAATTTCAGAGGTTTTACCACCAGACAAGATGACAAATGCACAGATCTTAAGGTGACTGTGCACAGCATTGAGGAAAAGCTGGATAAAGAAAAGTTTGAAGCACAGATGGAATCAGACATTCAACAGAATGAGGTGGATGAATGTAGAGACGAGGGACAGTTTCCTGACTCTGTTGTGGTGAAAATGGAGGAAGGCCGAGCTGAGGCTGAACAAGAGGAAAAGAAGGAAATTAACTCAGATGAGAAGGTGAAAGCAGCCAAAAGCGAAATTAGTGTAAATAAAGTGAAAGAGGAGAAGAAAGGAGGAAACGGTTTTATTAACACAGAAGAAACGTTGAGTGACGAGCCCACGGATGAAGAGGCAGAAACCCTAAATGAAGGAGGGATGAACAAGGAGGGAAGAGTGCCGGATGAACACATGACCTCTGCACATGCCGAGAGCATCGAAGTGAGTGACGAAAAGATAGAAACCCAAAAAATAATCAGCAAGTTCAATCACATTGAGCTGCAAGAAAAAAAAGCAGCACAACCGAGCTGGATGAAGGGAAGAAAGCCTGAGCATAATGTAGCAGAGACGCCTCACAATGAGAAGAGCAATGAAAAACCTGAAATGAAGAAAATGATTCCTTCACCTACAGGAAGCAGCAGCTCCCAGGACACGGGCTTTGGTTCCCAAGAAGGGGAAGAATCGATCGATGGCACACCAGTGAGACCTTAACCTTTGAGGTGACCTTGCTGCCTCTTTGGTCACTTTATGCAATATTTGACAAGAGTCTGCAGTTGAGCAGTTTTGAGATGTCCACTTTTCCCCCCCAAGTCTTAAAAAGTAAACAAAGGATCAGCAGAGAAACTGTCAGTTTGCATGCAAGATATTTTCCACTACCTAAAAACATTTACTTTTATCCATTCATCTTTAGATTGCCAAACATTTTGTCATGTAGTCTATTTCTAAGCCCAAGGATGAAAACTGCAGAGGCTTGCCAGCAATGCTTTAGACCTTCTTCATACCTTTAGAAAACCCCTCTTTAAATGTCTTGCAGTTTTTGTGCAGATCAAACAAAGTATAGTTGAAAGTTTTAATAAATGAGCTTTAAGGATGTTTGAGTGCAGATGTGTGTAGCAACTGTAGCTCTCTGGATACCTGTGCACAAACTTGGAAATGTGTTTCTCAAAACCCAGAAGCTTCTGAGCTTGCTTTCATCTCCCAAGACTATTCCATTTCATTTAGGTTGTTAGTTATTTATCAGACAGACTGCAGTTAAAGTTTTCAATTTACATTCATTGAAATAAAACTCTCCTGTCTTAAACAGTGTCGCCTCCTTTCATTTCCATCAGGCAGCTAACCTATACCCGTTGCTACATTGTGACAATACAGGTCTCAGCTTGCTTTATACATAATACTCCCATGAGGTCTCAGGCAAGAACACACTGGCTCATTAATTCATCACCTGCAGCAGCATCAGTCCCATGGCACATATCCAAACTCTTGCACTGGAAAATCACCTTGGCTTATAACCTTTTCTATCACAATGTCTCCTTAAACTTTGTTTTTGTTCTCATCAGCCCAACTTAAGCCCAGCGCTGCTGTCCAACAGGTTTTGATGTCTTGTAGCAAAATCCAAAACTTGTATGCAGTATCTTTAAAAATAATTATGCTGAATCTCAGAGCACTGGATAATATTTTATTTTCCATTCATTTAAAATGCAGGTCAACCTGAATTCATTAATATGACCCACCTGAAGCTAAAAGAAATATTAATTCATTATAACCTATTAATTCTATACAAAACACGCATGCAATGCTTCATGATGTAAAAACCCCCCCCCAAGAAAACAGAAAAAAATGTTTTAAAATCCCAAAAAATATTAAATTATGAAAACTGTAAATATTTGTAATCTGAAGACATCAGCATTTATAAACCACATGTTACATCTTATACAGATAAAAAGCACCAAGTGTTTCAAAAACAGAGGTTTAAGTGGCAAAGCTGAGGTGATTTAGTAATGCGATTGTCTGAGCGTAGCAAACTTCATTTAAGAGCCACACATCAGGCATTCGTCTTTGTTTGCTAAGGAACAGACCATGGCTGCGGTATTGCGCTCTTTGGTCTCCTCCTCCACGCTCTTAGCCGATTGGCCCTCCTTCAGTTTCTCTTTGTTCAGGGTGAATTGAATAGGGTTGGCAGCAGGCTTTGTCCGCAGGTAGTACATGCCAGTTTTCAGGCCCTGTGGAGGGAGGAAAAAAAGAGAAGGTTTCAAACACTGTTTGGATATTTCTCCATTTCCACCTCAACCATGAATCAGTTGGTCTTAACTTACCAACTTCCAGCCATAGAAGTGCATGCTACTAAGTTTTCCATAGTTTGGCTCAGCAATGTGAATGTTAAGCGACTGGCTTTGGTCAATGTATGCACCACGATCTGCTGCCATCTTGAGGACCGTCTTCTGGGAGATTTCCCACACAGTTTTATACAGCTGCTTCAGATCATCTGGGATCTCATCAATGTTCTGAAAAGAAGAGGGACAAATTCACATTTTATTTGTTCTCCACAAGTGAAGTTGGGCTTAATTATAGGAACAATTGGAGCAGTGAAATGGAACAACTGAATAAGCCTTTTACCTGGATGGATCCATTGTGAGCTATGAGCTGATTCTTCATATCCTCGTTCCACAGTCCTCTTTCTGTGAGGTCTTTCAGCAGGTGAGGATTCACAATCTACAGGACAGGTTGAAAACACACATAGTAGCCTTGCCTTTGCTGTGCACATGTCTTAACACACAGTCGGCAGACGCATTCAGCACTCACCTGAAACTCTCCTGAAAGCACCCTGCGGGTGTAGATGTTGCTGGTGTATGCCTCGATGGACTCATTATTGCCCAGGATCTGGGCAGTGGATGCTGTGGGCATTGGGGACAAAAGCAGGCTATTCCTCACACCATGCCTGAGGATGGACAGGAGTAAGAACTATGGCCACCACTTATGGTTAACGTGAGCAGTAAATTGAAAACCAGGCATTCAGGAAAACTTACTTGGCAATCTTCTCCTTAAGCGCTTTCCAGTCCCATAAATCTGTTGGGGTCTTATTCCACATTTCATACTGAAGGATCTGAAAAAACAAACACGTCTTTGTTAGGTTTTGATCTCAAACTGCTAAAATGTATCCAAGGATGGTTTTGAGACACTGATATCTACTCACTCCTTTGCTGACAGGAGAGCCGGGGTAGGTTTCATAAGGGCCAAGCTCTGCTGCCAACTCACAACTGGCCTCCAGGGCAGCGTAGTACATGGTCTCAAAGATGTGAATGTTGAGCAACTGGGCCTCTGGGCTTTCAAACGGATAGCGCATGAGGATAAAGGCATCAGCCAGACCCTGCACACCAATTCCAATTGGCCTGTGACGCTTGTTAGACCTTTCAGCCTGTAAAGAGGGACGGAGAAGTTATGTTTACATAGAGCTTATGAAACCCAGCTGCATGACTGCAACACCAGAAAGGAAGTCATACCTCAGGCACTGGGTAGTAGTTTATATCGATAATCTTGTTCAGGTTCTTGACAATGACTTTGGTAACAGATGCAAGTTTCTTGAAGTCATAGGTCTTTTCTGGTGTAACGTACATGTTGACGGCGATGGAAGCCAGGTTACACACTGCAACCTGAGTTAGGAGAACAAACCAAACTGAAAACAAGTTCTGACAGAATAATACACATAGTTGTCCCAAAAAGCTAAATTTGTTGTGACCAGTACATCTTCTACCCCTCACCTCATCTTTGCTCGTGTACTCTACGATCTCTGTGCACAGATTGCTGGATTTGATGGTGCCCAGGTTTTGCTGATTACTCTTTCTGTTGCAGGCATCCTTGTAAACCATGTATGGTGTACCAGTTTCTGTCTGCGACTCAATGATGGCGTACCACAGCTGCTGAGCCTTCACCACACGCTTAGCCCTGCCCTCCTTCTCATATCTGAAAACCAAGACCATCATTGGGACAGGTTAGCACTGGAAAAAAAAAAAAAGCTGTTTGTTGAGAACAGAGTTTGTTGTGCTGATCTTACCGAGTGTAGAGCTCCTCAAACTCCTCCCCCCAGCATTCGTCCAATCCAGGACATTCACTGGGACACATCAGAGACCAGTCCTACAATCACAGCAGAAGGATAAGATTTGTTCCTATTCACCATTTAGGAAAAAATAAAACCCTAAAGTCAACTCTGGCCAGCATGGAGTTCCCCCCAGTAATCACCTGATTGGTTTCCACTCGCTTCATAAAAAGGTCTGGGATCCACAAGGCGAAAAACAGGTCCCGCGCCCTCTGCTCTTCTTTACCCGTGTTCTTCTTCAACTCCAAAAACTCAAACACATCAGAATGCCACGGCTCGAGGTACATAGCGAACGCCCCAGGCCTCTAAAGTACACAAAAACCAAGCCATGCGATTAGCACCATTTTATTTACACTGTTGTTACACATCTTCCATAATTTATGGGAAAATCTCATCTTTACCTTGTTGCCACCCTGGTCAACATAACGTGCTGTGTTGTTGTACACACGAAGCATAGGAACCAGCCCGTTGGAAGTGCCATTAGTCTTTAAGAAACAAAACACGCACCACTTTAAGTAAAAAACAAAACACATTTGTATAAATGAAAGCAACTCGTCAAAATTTTACTCACCCCAGCGATGTAGCTGCCTGTAGATCTGATGCAGCTAACTGCCACTCCAATACCTCCAGCTGATTTTGAGATGAGCGCGCACTGCTTCAGTGTGTCATAAATACCATCAATGCTGTCATCTATCATGGCTAGCAAGAAACAACTGCAGAAATCCAAACAAAGTATATTAGGTGGAAAAATCCCCACAGTATCAGAGCGTATCAGCACCCTCAATTATAAATTCTTTACCTGGACAGCTGGGGCCTGTTGGTGCCAGCGTTGAACAGTGTAGGAGAAGCGTGAGTGAACCACTTCTCTGACAGCAAGTTGTAGGTCTCAATGGCTGCATCAATGTCACCTTTATGAATCCCGACTGACACTCTCATTAGCATGTGCTGGGGTCGCTCGGCAACTACAGAGAAAGACATTAAATAGTTAGTCCCTGATGGCCTGCACCCATAAACATGCTTATCAATAAGTTGTAGGGAATTTAACTCTCACCTTTGCCATTAATCTTCAACAAATATGATCTCTCAAGAGTCTGTTAGAGAAAAAAAGCACAAATTAGATTCATAATCATAGTGTATGCACAATAGGGGTCAGAGAATAAAAAAGGGGTGAATACTAGTGATGTGCGATACCACTGATTTCCTTTCCGATCCGATACCAAGTAAAATTCAGGGTGGTATCGGCGATACTGATCCGATACCCATACTCTGTACAAAAACTTAATCTTTCATTGCATTTCATAATACAATATATAATTGTATTATGTAATTGTAATAAGAACATAACCATATTGCTTCATAATGATTAGAGGA
The DNA here is from genome assembly GCF_018398535.1 of Haplochromis burtoni. Classification (NCBI taxonomy): domain Eukaryota; kingdom Metazoa; phylum Chordata; class Actinopteri; order Cichliformes; family Cichlidae; genus Haplochromis; species Haplochromis burtoni. The sequence continues at coordinate 779,851 of NW_024582417.1, forward strand.
CATCAGACAACTTGTTTTTATTGCTTAATAATGCAGAATAATCATATAGAAATAAAAAAACTGACGTTGTGCGCTATTTGAGCATGTTGCCTGCCTGCAGCACTAAAGGACTCTGCGAGAGACGTCTGTCTCGCCCTAACAGCACCTGTCCCTGTCCTCCTCTTCAGTTCGCCTCAACATAAGCTTATCATATTCTGTGATGTGATTTACTCCGAGGTGTTTGACGAGGTCAGTGGTGTTGCCACAACAACGTGTCCACACAGGACTCTGTTTGCGCTCAGCCATTGTTGTGAGTGTGCACGCCAGGGGCTGCCACACATTTATACAGCCGTATTCGCATATGATTATGAAAGGCGTAAGAGGAAGTAGTTCCTTCCAAATTAGACGATCCGAATTGTATAGTTTCTTTCCACTGCGTTCATTTTAATGGAAAAACTACAAATTTACCCCAGAGTACTAAAATATCGATATTATAATATGAGAATCGATTCTAGAACATAAATTGCTGGTATCGGAAGAATCGATATTTCAGTATCGATCCGCACACCACTAGTCAATACATCACAGTATCCCAATAATTTCGATATTTTATTAGATAATGAAAATAGTTTTTCCAAATTCTGTCATCTTTGCAACTTGTGGTGACTAAATGGTTGCCCAGAGCTTCTGAGGGTGTTGAACACTAATGACTGCTTGATAAGAGGCAACTTTCCTTCAATCACTCTCAGAGATTGTGGAAGGCTTGCAAATAATCCCTGTCTGATTTGTAAATACAGACAGATTGCCAACATGTTGCATTCAGTCTGAATGAATCTTTGTCAGTGAACACAATTCAAGGGGACTCGAGTCAACTGGCTGCCAGGTAGTTGTATTCTGGTACAAAATTTTTGGAACAGGTTTTTGAGCGTAAATGCAATAATGTGATTTTTTCTCTATGTAAACAGCAACAGATATGTGATTTTTGACAATTTATCTATCTATCTATCTAAAAAAATTTTGGGGCGGGATGGATGGACGGATACTGACAAAGTTTGAGACAAACTTTGACGACATATTTTGCAGCTGAAAAACCGGGATAATAAACCACAGTGTACGTTGGTAAACTATTCTGCATAATGCAACATGTTAAACATTGCAAAAATATCATATTATGAGTGAAGTATTCTGGTAATATGTGTGTCTAATGGACCGGATGTTAAATGTAGGGTAAAATGAGAAATTACCTTAAACCCGAAGAAGTTGTAAGAGAAATCTCTGTCGTAAATGATTGACGAGTTGAGGCGCTGCAAAAAATTGAGGAAAATGTGTTAAAAAGCTTCACCAAACTTTAACTGTGAGGAGACGAACAAAGGATAAAATCAAACCCCACTTACAGCCTTGTTTTCAAGAACAATGTCCAGCGTCTCCTTGGAGATCATAGGAGAGTGACGTTTATTTAAAGGGTTGATATAGTTGTAGAGGTCTTCCATAACGTCTACACAAGCAAAGAAGAATGTCAGTTCAATATTTGTGCTGATTATTTAAGTCTTCCTAAAAAGCTAAGCAACTTCCTGTGTGCAGCATTATTAGTTACAAAAGATGTGCACCAGGGGGTGTTATAGTAGACTACAGGTGCTATGATTTCAATGTAAAGTCATACCTATAGATACATTTCATGAAATGCACAGAAATTCAGGAAGTTGGTGCAGAGCAGGGGTGTCAAACATAAGGCCTAGGGGCCAGAATCGGCCCAGAGAAGATTTTAATCTGGCCCACTGGATGGTAATGCATAGATTTAGACTTTTAATTGTAATTTCAGAAGTTTTGCAGCGTTTCTTAATGATAAAGACTCTACTGCTATTCATACTACACCAAAGTAATTTTTTAAAAAGATAATTAAATGACATAAAAGTTTCCACTATAGGACTTTGTCCTTTGAACTACCAGAACTTTTTTGTGCGTGTCATTTTTTAGATTTATCATGTAGTTTCACTGGTCCAGTCTACTTAAGATCAAAGTGTCAGAGTATGGGAACCCACGCAAACACGGGGAGAACATGCAAACTCCACACAGAAAGACCCCGGCCTGATGTTGGAATTGAACTCAGGACCTTCTTGCTGTGCGGCAACAGTGCTGCCCCACCGTGCCACCGTGCCGCCCCACCGTGCTGCCCCGCCCCACCCCACCATGCCACCAATTTCTAATCTCAATGAGATTTTTTACCTGGATAAATAAAGGACTAATGAAACTCACCACTGAATACTTTCTTGGTCTCTTTGTGCAAGTTAGATACAGCGATGCGTGCAGCCAGGACTGCATAGTCTGGGTGTTTGGTTGTGAGAGTGGCAGCAGTCTCTGCTGCCAGAGTGTCGAGCTCCACTGTGGTGACTCCACTGTACAAACCCTGGATCACCTTCATGGTAATCTGGGCCTGCGGAAAGACAAGATATCAGCTTTTATATTAATTCATCACCTGACTTTTCTTTGTCTCTCTCTCTCTGTCTTTTTTTTTTTTTGGGGGGGTGTTAGCAACTTACAGGATCCACAAAGTCACAATTGAGTCCATAGCAAAGCTTCTGGACCCGAGAAGTGATTTTATCAAAGGAAACTGCCTCAGGGCGTCCATCTGAAAACCAAGCAAACAAAAATAACACAAATTTAATTCAGTAGTCTTCAAACTCCTTTGGTCGTTTATCTGAAGTAAAGTATCCTAGCTAGTTAATATAACTTAGTCTTAAACACACCGCATATCACCGTCTAATTGACTCTCCTGCTCAATTTATTCCCCCAGTTTACTCATTAGCTCAGATGAGGCTCCCAGTGATCAGCTGCCTAACCATTTAGTGTCAACAAAAGGCAACACCTCGCCGCTTCTGCGCGCCAAAAAAACAGATGATAAAAACACGCCAAAAGCGCCCTCCCCACACACATCTGTCACAGAGGGAAGCCTGTGGACATGGTGTAAAACAAATTTAAAATTTCAGCTGTCCTGCTTCTATTTTGAATACAAATGTTACATATGTATATGATTTAAAATAAAGAAGACCAAAACAACATAAGAAGCCGGGGGGAAATTAGCAACCGGTTCTGTCCGCTTTTTCTGCCCTTTCATAACTCGGAGTCTTTGTTTAGCGTTTCAACGGAAACACCACACAAAGAAACAAAAAGCACCTTTAACGTGTATTTAACACACATGCACACAAAATATGCAATGTTTCGTTGTGCTATTAATATTTACTGCAACGTAAATACATTTCAAGGCTTCCCCCTCCCACGACTGTACCAAAGCCGGTGACCGGGTGTGCATCAGCCTCTTTGATAATGGAAGTATTAAAGTTAGCTACAGTACCTCGTTTGATAACATGCATGATGACAAATGAAGCGGTGGGTCTCCTCAGAAAGCAGGTGCTGTTGGTATCTTCTCAGCTGAATGCTGGAAACGAGCTAAAGAAACTGTGGCGCAAAGTAGCTAACAACAAGCTTATAAACCCTGTGAGAACAATCAAGCATCACAGCAGAATCTCAAACTGAGCGCGCCAAAGAGCCCGAAGTCAGTTACACCAAAGTGTGTCAGTCGCTCAGCCAATCACACGAGACTAATAGACTTCTAAACCAATCACGTTCGTCCTTTTACGTTTTCCGGTGACCTCTTTCCGGACCAAAAATCTGGCGGGATGCAACAGTAGAACATGCAATTATGTTTCTACAACAGGACTGGCTCGTCCGTGCAGTTTGGCGACGTGTTTATAAACGTCTTGAAAACCAGAAACAAGTTGTAACACCGAATTTCATATTTATATGTGCCACAAGCATAGCTCTAGGAAATCTACATCTGCCTTTCATAGTCATATGCGGAAGACGCCTGTATAAATGTGTGGCAGCCCCTGGCGTGCACACTCACAACAATGGCTGAGCGCAAACAGAGTCCTGTGTGGACACGTTGTTGTGGCAACACCACTGACCTCGTCAAACACCTCGGAGTAAATCACATCACAGAATATGATAAGCTTATGTTGAGGCGAACTGAAGAGGAGGACAGGGACAGGTGCTGCTAGGGCGAGACAGACGTCTCTCGCAGAGTCCTTTAGTGCTGCAGGCAGGCAACATGCTCAAATAGCGCACAACGTCAGTTTTTTTTATTTCTATATGATTATTCTGCATTATTAAGCAATAAAAACAAGTTGTCTGATGTCCTCTAATCATTATGAAGCAATATGGTTATGTTCTTATTACAATTACATAATACAATTATATATTGTATTATGAAATGCAATGAAAGATTAAGTTTTTGTACAGAGTATGGGTATCGGATCAGTATCGCCGATACCACCCTGAATTTTACCTGGTATCGGATCGGAAAGGAAATCAGTGGTATCGCACATCACTAGTATTGACACGATTTTAAATGAGTTTGTCAGAGGGACAGCTCAGGTTCAACTTTTTGGAGAGGCAAGGTTGAGGTGGTTTGCACATGTGCAGTGGACGGATGTTGAAGATGGACCTACCATTCAAGAGAAGAGAAAGACCACATAGAAGATTCATGAATGTAGTGAAGGAGTACGTGCAGAGAATTGTGTGTGACAGAGGAGTATTTGTATATATGCATCCATGCTGGGGGGCTGGAGCCAGCTGTCTCAGGGCGAGAAGCAGGGTACAACTATGGGCAATTTATAGTTTCCAATTAACCTATCCACCACTAACTGCATGTCTTTGGACTGTGCATATTTTTTATACATTTACTTGGGTAGCTTTGTTCTATTAATTTTGATTTCTATTTTTTAATTATCCTTTTTTTTTTTTAACAATTGTATTACATTTATTTTGTCATATCATATTTCAGTATTTAGTACCCATTTTATTTCAGTAAGCTATATACTAGTCTAATTTAAGCAGGTCTGTTATATGTTGCGTTGAACGGAATTTTTAACTGCTGTAAAAACTTGTGGGATTATCTGTTCTTATCTTATTTCATCTTTGCTATCTTATCTAATCTTCAGAGCAAATTGCTACACAATTATAGCGTTAAAATACAGGGCGCCGTCCAAAAAACACCGTGTAGATGTGGGGAAAATTTTACGGTGACGACCTGAGACTTTCAAACATTAACTATGACTTCAAGAGGGAACAACAAAAGGCTAAGCTAAAAATTCTGAACATGTCCCGCCCTTTATTTTGAAGGAAGAAAAACATCCAAGACCGGATGTGCCCGGTTTTTCGCTAATGCTAATGTACCCGGAACGATAAAGCAGCACTCCGAAGATGGCCGGGGTGTTTGAGGTGGAGGTTGATGGTGTGGAGCACGATCATGGACTGGAGCACCACGATGAACCGAACCAGGTGAGAATAACGGACCGTTCTGAGGTATTGTGACAATAAAACGGATTTATGATGTGGTGTATTACTTGCTGCTAACCCAACTGCTACTCCTGGGCTTAGACTCCCGTAAGTAGCTAGCTGCTTGTTAACTGCTTGTTAGCCATATTTTACTAAGCAGAGGTGTGTGTATAAAATGCACTGTTCTGTTCATTGGTCAAAGCGACAGTGCAAGCGTAAAAGGACTCTTTTCCAACTGCCAAGCTAATTATTGTTAGTTACTTTCATGTGACTAAAGTAGCATCAAAGTTTACTCATTTTTTAAAAAAAAAAATTGCATTTCATACGAGATTTGTGCACTCGCGATTGTTTGATCTGAGCTGTGAGATATGTGACCGTCTGAATTAATAACCCTACAAATAAAGCTGATGTGGCTGTTGGGGTCAAAGGCCACCAAATGCATTAGCCGCGACAAGTCAGACAGAAGAAAAGACTACATCACTTCCTGTGGGATTTCAACATTCTGGTCAAACCTAATCGAGCTCGATGCTAAACTAAATAAGGTCACGGTGTAAACCGAGTCCGTGATAAAAGCTCTCAAAGTCTGAGATGTGAAGAGCAGGTGGTAGGAGGCAGAACATTTACTGTGATGCAAAAGTGGCATCACAACCTGAAATAAATCCCAAAGAGGTCTTTACATCCGTCACTGATGAGTTCACTCTATCTGGTTTGAATAGAAACCTTTCAGTAGGAACTTTAATGTGGCACACTGACCTATTTTTGTATTACATCTTAGTATGTGCAGTGAAAAACAACACGTAGATGAGCTAATCTGTTAAGTGAGTAAAATGCAATGACGCTAATGATCGGCAGGTATATCTAAAATGTGTTGTTTTCATGGTAACAAGGTATAAAAGGTAAAAACGGATTTTTTTATTTTTTTACAAGGAACATCGTACTATATGGATGTGAGCCCTTAAATGTGTATTTGTGTCTGTTATTCATATACCATATTTAGCAGATGATAAATAGAGGAGTCATCAACAATTCTTTGTTTTGAATACAGGGATAGTAGCTTAACAAGCTCAACAACATGGGAGGGACTACCGGTTAATCATGCCGAGTGTTCTTGTTGTTTAAATATAGATATGCAATTGCCTTATATCTTGCTGCTCAACCAAACCTAAATGTTTCAGTCCCATTACAGTTTTTTTCTTTTTCTAGCTGCTCTGTAATTAGTATGCAGCGTAAGATCTTGGGGTTTGTAGCCAACTGTGTAAAAGGTGAAGCAAATGCTGCAGTTTGGTGGGATTGACTTGTTTTATAGGAGTTTTAAAATAATTCTGTGATCAGTGTGCACACTATCATATGTCCCAATTTAAAAAAAAAAAAAAAGGATGTAATTTCATGCAAGCTTTTAGTTTGATAATTTGTTACTTATTTCTCTCTCTCTTTCTTTAGTATGATTTGTCCAAGCTTTCACCAGAAGAGAAGTGGAGGTTAGTGTCTTTGCCATGCATGTATACATTTTCCTAATATGATTCTGGATTCTTGGGCCATTATTATTATTATTATTATTATTATTATTATTATTATTATTATTATTATTATTATTATTATATATTTTAAGGGATTGAAAAATCAGATATTGATTGCAAATATTTTTACCCATATCTCCAAAAGTTGATTCTGTTCATTTGGACGTAGCGTTTTGTGGGAGAAACGTTTCATCACTCATCTGAGTGACTTCTTCTTTTATCCATACAATGTCTTATAGTTGTGTTGAAAAGAGAAAATTATAGAATGATAGCTTATTAACTTACCAGTAACGTCTTTAACAAATTAGTTAGCAGCATAATGTAATAACGCTGCTTGACTCAGCATGACTATCTGCTTAGCCGTGATGCATACACTGCTACAGACAGTGCTGAGACTGTGCAGTCAGAGGTGTAATTTATCTTTTGAACAAACTATCAGGACACCATTTCTAAATTACTCATCCCTCTTTTTTTGGATATCTTTTGCACTCTTAAAAAAAAAAGATATTGGACATTATACTCTCATCCATCTGCTGACCCATATCAAGGGGTTGACTAATCTGTATAACAAAATGTTTTGATCTTGGAACAGCTTTTACGCATTAATTCAAGTTTTGTTTAAGGCATCGCAGTCTAATCAGGCTTGCCAGTTGCTGAATTAAGTTTGTGTTTTTCCACAGGATGGAGCATGCAAGAATGCATGCCAAACACAAAGGCCATGAGGCCATGCACGCAGAGATGGTGCTGATCCTCATTGTTACCCTGGTTGTCGCCCAGCTAGTCCTCGTGCAGTGGAAACAGAGGCATCCAAAGTCATACAATGTAAGGCACAAAAGAAACACTGATAAGTTGGCAATTGTTCAGTTTGAATTAAAACAGTTTTAGGTCTGTGTGTGTGTGAGAGAGAGAATGGGAAGTGAAAGTGTACAGTAAATGCTGTGGTTTTTATGGTTTCTTAGTTGTCATACATAATTCCAGTTAAACCTGTTTTCTCAAAGAGAGATCCTGTAATTTCTTATTTTCTTCTACATCATCAAAAATTTGAAGTTATATGTTTTTGTGTTTGCACAGTCTGATGGTAGTCAGGACTGCATGAATGTTCTAATGCACACACTTTGCTGTCTTGTAGTTGGTGACTTTGTTCCAGATGTGGGTAGTTCCTCTCTACTTTACTACCAAACTTCACTGGTGGAGGTTCCTGACCACGTGGTTTATCTTCTCTGTAATCACAGCGTACATTTCCTTCCGTGCTACCCGTAAGCCACTGGCCTGCACCACACCGAGGTAAAGCCATTGTTTACACTCATACGTTCCTGTAAATATACCCATTCCTCTCTCTGTGTGGGAACAGAATTGTCAGGAAAATTTCCTGATATATTCTGATTCAACTTTTTTGTTTGTGTAGGTTGGTGTACAAGTGGTTCCTCCTCCTGTATAAAATCAGCTATGCCACAGGAATAGTTGGCTACACTGTCGTCATGTTTACACTTTTTGGTATTAACCTAATATTCAGGTATGTATTGCACATTAGTTCAATTTTTTAAAAATGTCAGTGAATGTCAATCTACTGCAATTAAAACCCTTCAAATGGGAGACTATAGAAATATTTTTTCAGTGAAACACATTCTGAGGTTCTGTGATAGGTTGGATGCATCCTTTAGCACTTGGCTGCCACTAGATGGCGCTGTTTTCCATATTACGAGTTCTTTCCTCCTTCGTACTTGTCCATCTATGTCAGGGGTGTCAAACTCAAATACACAGTGGGCCAAAATTCAAAATGGAACAAAGTCGTGGGCTAACATTAATATTTATTGAAAAAAAAAAAAATCTTCCTCCAGATATAAGAATGAATCTTTTCTTATGGACTCAAACAAGTTTAGCTGAAAAACTGAATATGGAACAAGCAAAGCTTAATACTAAACAATATATATATATTAGCTGTATAATACCAGTAGGCCAGCTGTAATAGTAATTTGGTATGGCTTCGCAGGCCAAATGTAATTAGGCTGCGGGCCAGAGTTTGACACCTATGATCTATGTGATTTGGTTTTTTGCTAATTTATAAAGTAAAGTACTTGATGTTGCACACATTGCGATTAAATTTTTTTTTCCAGCGTAACTGAGAGCTGAGAGTATTACAAGAAGAAGCTTTAGTGAAAAGTATCTGTTTACTTAACTGACTACTTTGATGATGATTTTACCATTCAAGATCTCTCTTTCATTAAACCTGCCTTTTTTAACAGGCCTCATGTGTGCAGTGGGGGAAATAATTATTTGAGCCCTTCCTGAGTTTGTTCATTTTTTTTGTAATTGAGACTGAATGAGCACCAAAAACCATTAAAACGCACATTACAAAAGTTATACATTGATTTGTCCTTGAGTGCAATAAGTATTTGGTCCTGTACAACGCAGGCAGAATTCTGGCTCCCACAGATTGACACTGTGCCCATGTTCCACACAGATTACAGTCAATCAATTACAGACACTGACTTACTATCTGGAGGTTTCACCTTCATGCTTTGCATGAGGATCAAATACTCATTTCACTCAGTGACAGACTCAGTGGCTGAGGCCAGTTTACTTTTAAGGTAGTGCATTTTTGTTTTTGGTTTATACTCTGTCCTCTCCATTAAAATATATAAAAATACTACCATAAGAATTAGTGACTGTTCATTTCTTTGTGAGCAACTTAAACCGGGCATCAAATAATTATTCCCGACACTTTATGTATAAAAAGGTGAATTACAACTGTCAGTTGATTCGTTTTATAGTACAGTGCTTTCATAAAATGTAATTTTCAGTTAGAAAACGTCATATTTTGTCTGCTCTGTTTCACTGTTATCACTGTTTATGGTTTGATGTTCTGGGATCATCATAAAAGGATAGATTTCTAACAATTTTTAATTTTAGCTTGGTGAAATATAGTGATTTATTTATTTATTTTTAAACGGAGGGGGAAAAAAGCCACACTAAAACAGAAAATTGAAGTTTTATAGTCTAGTCTTTCATGCAAAATGTAAAGCATTTGCCCGTCTTATGGAGCAAACTGAACTTCAGGTTGAATATCAACATTATCAGTCAGATGATTTCAGTACTGTGTTCTCTGTCCAGGATAAGTCCAGAGGATGCCATGGACTTTGGTGTTTCACTTCTCTTCTATGGACTGTACTACGGGGTCCTGGGAAGGGACTTTGCAGAGATGTGTGCGGACTTCATGGCTTCAACCATTGGGGTAAATGCGCAAATTTAAAACGGTGTATATTTTCTCCTGGCTGTAACCTAAAATTTAATGTAGCTTTTCCCTCCCGCAGTATTACAGTGCATCTGGCATGCCAACCAAACACCTCTCAGACAACATCTGTGCTGTGTGCGGTCAGCCCATCCTTGTCGATGTCAGTGAGGAAGGGATCATTGAGAACACATATCGATTATCTTGCAACCATGTGTATCCTTCCTGTGACATTTACTGACACATTTTCGTGCCTTTAATGGTTACCGCTGAAAGAGAAGTTCAGGTGCGTGATGGAGAATTCTGTTGGTATAAAAGGTATGTCGTGGGTTGGCATGGAACTACACTGTGTACTCAAATTAACAGCTTAAAGAGGAATTGCCAGGGTTTACCTGACCTTTATGCCAGACTGTTGATGTCTCTGTTACTTCCCCAAGGATCTGTTGTGTGTTGTAAATGATACACAGTGCCATTTCACGATTTTTGTTTTGTTTGTTTGTTTTGGATCAAGTTTGACACGTTCCTTGATGTATTCTTTATAGGAAATCAACTTTCTATTTAAAATGCTGTTTAAAATTGACCTCTATCTTATTTCCTTACAAAAAGATGTGACCAAAAATGCATTATCCACACCTGAAGATTATTCTTTTATTACACATAAAAGCAACACCAGGTTTAGATAAAAAAACAAAACAAAAAACAACACATATTTGCAAAGTGAAATGTAATTATTAATTAATAGTGCAGTACAAGTGTCTCGCCCTACAGTGCAGTGCTATCTGTAGTTAAACTAGCTCAGGAAATTATCCTTTGTCCTTAAATTGTACTATTGTTTTGTATAAATAATTTATCAGATGAATGTTTTCCTTTTGACTGGTATTAGAGCATTAATGTTGGATGAATGTTCAAAGATCTCCGAGTATTCAGTATTTGAGCCTTAACTCCAAATCCAGGTTCCATGAATTCTGCATAAGAGGATGGTGTATCGTCGGGAAGAAGCAGATGTGTCCGTACTGCAAAGAGAAGGTGGATCTGAAGAGGATGTTCAGTAACCCGTATCCTTTTTATTCTGGGATTCTGTCTGCATTAGTTACATTTTTTTTTTTTTAAAACTAAATATTGAATGATTCCTGAATTAGTTGTAATTTCAAAGATTCTAATGAAATAATAACTTTCTGCATAAAAATGCTGACAAAAACGGACCCTGTGAAGATTTTGAATTTACTTTTAAGTCCAAAACTAAGTATGACAGATGAGATCTGACAAAGCACTGAAACCTAATTATGCCAAGTCACAGCGTGTGTGCGTGTGTGCGGGCGTGCGTGTGTGTGTGTGTTCCAGACTGCTAAGTACAGGCTATTTCAAACAAACAAAAGCAAAGCATAAATTGTATACCAGGTTCCTGTTCCTTTTTGTGGGTTGGAAAAACACTTTATATAACTGACAAATACATGTTATATATAATTAATGATTTCTCAGGAGCTAATGAAGATTTCTGCTTCCTTGTGTTATCACTGTGGTTACATGTTGACCTCTTGTTCTCCATTTATTTATCATTTCTGATTGTTGTCAAGGGTTATTTCCTTAACCATTTCTATTCTAGCTGGGAAAGACCGCACGTCATGTACGGACAACTTTTAGACTGGCTTCGGTACTTGGTGGCCTGGCAACCTGTTATTATTGGATTTGTGCAAGGTATCAACTACGTCCTGGGTCTGGAGTAGCCGGCAAAAACCGGCAGAAACGGACACACATACCATGTGGAGAAGATTATGCACTGGCTCAAAAAGACTGAGGGCCTAACATTGAACTAAAACACCAATTTAAAAAAAAAAAAAAAAGTGTCTATACTTTTTGTACATATTTATAGGCACATATCTGTATTTGCAGTTTATTTGAATTTTCTTAGTAACCTAAAATTGGATGTGTGTCTCATTTTCCCAGGATTTGATTGGTCTGTATCTCATGGCCTAGTAAAGCGGTTTTTGAAATCATTAGAGGGTTTTTTTTACTAATTTATGTCTTAAGTGTTAAAAGGTTAAAGGATCATACTGGAATGTGTCATCCTTGTGTCTGATGGTTATCAAACATGAGTAATAAGTATTTCCTCTGGACTCCTAAATATATGAACACTATATCCACAGACATTAGTTTCGCATCTGCTTTAGTTAAAATTCCTGCTTCACATCGGTCACGTATTTTGACCACAAGTGGCACCAGTTTCATAAGGGCCTGTCATATGCCTCGTGGAGCCAAGTTGTAATCATATGTCAGAAAGTACTACTCATATTGGTAAGAACGGTACCTCCTACATTTACGATGGAAATTCTAGTGTTACTGGAATCCATGATGTCCTCGTTTAGGGAAACACCAATCTTTAGCCAAGTAGTAACAGAGTCATTTTGGTTTGACCTTTATCCAGTGTCTCAGCATATGTGAGTGCTAAGTTAAATTCCCTTGCATTGTCTTGGTGTAGCAGAGATGATGATAAGGGAGGCAAATTTAAGTCAAAACTGTGTGTGGAGAGAAATAAACAATTCAAAGTTATAATGTAACTGAACTAAAATCCATCAAAAGTATTCAAATTAAATTTAAGATGAAAAATATCCCAGAATGATCCTTTAACTGGTGAGCATGCAGATGGGGACGGTCTTATTTTCACGTGGTATGTGCATTATCTTCCATCCTGAAATTTCTGGAAGAGAACGGTTGGTAATCTTTTTGTGGGTACCTGTCAGACTAAATGCATAAAGCAGTTGTTTTAGGGCCCATTTGTGCACCTCACCACCAGCTTAAATGGTAAAAGGACTGGGTGTAACCAGACCAAAATATGATCATTTTGTTTTGATCCAGACCGATTAATAAATGTCACTTCGATCATGTGTGTTTTGTCCATATGTCTGCGAGGTAGCATTCACAACCCTTCATAATGTCACAAAGAATTAGTCAGCACATCTCATTTGTACTGTGTGGGTGAAAAGGGAAGTTGAGTTAAGTGCGTGTGTGTGCCCGCATACATATATATACAGTAATCTGAAACACTGGTCAGCAGCAAAAGACTCGAGGAATCGATATGAAGCTCTCATCTGCTGTGAAAGGTAAGGACTTATTATGATACCAAACAGTTTGTTTTTCTTTGCATTATATTCGATGGTGAACGCTTTGTCTCTCTAACAGTTCTGGGATCTCTGTGTCTGCTGCTCGTAGATGGATTTCCAGGTACAGAATAGTTATGTAATAGAAAAAAGTTTTTTTTTTTTTTTGTGTAGTAAGATTTTTAACCTTAGAATGTTTTGCAGTTTCTGAAGATGAATCTCCAGAGATAATTGGACCAGGGTTTGTCCAAATAAAAACTCATCCAGGTAACGCATCAAGCCTCTTTTGATGGGACAGGCTGTGTAGTTGTGAAACCTTTCTTCGATGTATGGATGTGTTCTGCCTCCTAGGTGCACCGCTGGTGCTTCACTGTGATGCGTTTGTAAACTGTGAGGACGATATGACTCTAATCTACTGGCTTGTCAATGACACCTTCCCCGAAGACGCCCCCAGCAGCGACAGGATAAGAGAATCTAATGAGTGAGTATCTTTGTTACAATTACAGTGGAAGTGTACATTAAATGAAAACAATTAAAACAGTCTGTAGCTGGGCTGTAATGGCTGTGTTTTCATTAGATCCACTCTAGAGGAGGGTGCAATCCTTCAGAGGAGTTTGCTGTTGAAGAACATCACATCCGAGGACCTCAAATCCACCTTCACATGCGTTGTGACAAATGCTGTGGGAGTGGCCCAAAAACACATTAAATTAATATCAACACGTGAATGACTGAAGATAGTAAATGACAACTGTGTAAAAGATCTTGATTTTCTGTCCTCTGCCTTGTGATATAAGTCATGTCTGTCAAGAGTCAACATTGCATGTCAGCATTTTCATGTAATACTTTTGTTTGGCAACTTGTGGATGAACTCTGCTGAAGAGCTGGATGGTTCAAAACCTAAACTCCAGTTACGCTCAAAGGTAAAGCAAGTAGCTGCTGAATGCTCTCCTTTATATCAATCTGACAAACATACAGAGGCGCCATCTGATGTAGCAGTGTTGTGGTCCAGTTGTAACTACACTTACCCACCTTACAGTCATTTAGACGACTGTACCACACAGTGAATGTGTTGAATGTTGTGTCAGCAAACTGTTTTCTATGCCTGTGTACGGTTCCTGTACTTGCTGAAAAAAAAAATAGTGAAAATTAAATTTAGATACTTTTAAATTAATAACCATGTTTTCCTTGAGAGTTACTGTTATTCACACTTAGATGTTAGATGCTCACTATTCCTAATAATATCTGAGTAAGCATTTCCACCATCTGTGCAGCAGAGGTCAGCAAAGCAGCTTTGTTCCTCAACCTTGTTTTGTTGGGGACTAGATTTAGTTTTGTAGACGCAGTTAACATGCCAATGTCTAAGTTGTGTTTAATATGTTTTAGATTCATGCTTGAAAGAGATGAAATTTCTATTGATAAATAGCAGCTCATTTAATTTGATTTGAAGAAAAAAAAAAAACAATAAAAAAAGAGTTTTACTTAACATTGTTTTTGTTCTTGAGTTAAAACTAGTTATCAAATATCACCGGGTCTTTATATTGATATCTGAAGCAGATTCATGAGAAATGTGATTAAAGCTACAGGAGTCCATATTCTTTTTAGTTATGTAATTTAAGCTATAGAAGAACTCCTTAATGACATGTCGAAAGACACACGTCGTGGTTGTGGAAAAGATGTTAGTGTGTTTGAGAAGGGTCAAATCATTGGCAAACATCTAAGGAGATTGCAGAAACTGCTAAAACTGGGTTAAGAACTGTCCAACGTGTTATTAAAAAGTGGAAGTATATTGGGGGCCCATCGTCTTCGAGGAAGAAATGTGGCCAGAAAACCCCCTGAATGATCGTGATCAGCGCTGATCACTTAGACGTTTGGTGAAATCACATCAAAGAGAAACTACAGTAGAACTCAGGGCTATGTTTAATAGTGAAAGTAAGAGCATTTACACACGCACAATGCAAAGGGAACTTAAGAGATTGAGTCTGAACAGCTGTGTAGCCGTAAGAAAACCACTAATCAGTAAGGCAAACCGGGAGAAAAAGGCTTCAATTTTCAAGGGAGCATAAAGATTGGACTCTGGAACAATGGAAGAAGGTCATGTGGTCCGAGTCCAGATTTAGCCTGTTCCAGAGTGATGAGCGCATCAGGGTAAGAAAAAAAGCAGATGAAGTGATGCACCCATAATACCTAGTGTCTACTGTACAAGCCTGTGAGGGCAGTACTATGATCTGCGGTTGCTGCAGTTGGTCAGGTCTAGTTTCAGCAACAGTATGTGCTCCAAGAATGAGGTGAGCTGACTACCTGACTATACTGAATGACCAGGTTATTCCATCAATGGATTTTTCCTTCCCTGATGGCCCGGGCATATTCCAAGATGACAATGCCAGGATTCATCGGGCTTAAATGGTGAAAGAGTGGTTCTGGGAGGATGACACATCATTTTCTCACACGGATTGGCCACCAGAGTCCAGACCTTAACCCCATTGAGAATCTTTGGGATGTGCTGGAGAATGGTCAGACTCTAACATCGTTAACGCACGGTGAAAAATTAATGCAACACTGGATGGAAATAAATCTTGTGACACTGCAGAAGCTTATCAACACAATGCCACAGTGAATGCGTGCTGTAATCAAAGCTAAAGGCGGTCAAGTGGAATATTAGAGTCTGCGATCTTTGTTTTTCTAGCCAGGCAGTGTATCTTTTGCTCTTTGGCTGTTCATCTCCCCTTCTTGTCTGCTTTTTGCCTCTTTCCTTCTTTCAGAACACTTTTCTTTTTTTTCTCCTTGATCATACTTCACATTACGGTTATATGTTCACGTTTGTCTAAAAACAAAAAAAAATGTGATCACAATAAAAGCGTAACGACTGCATGAATAACTAAATAATGCAAGAGGTCAACAAGCAGTTAGAATGAACTCAGAGTAAAAGCATGAGTCAGACACTTTTATTATAATATTGATCCTTATTTTTTAAGCAGATTTTAGAAGGTAGATTATTTTTATAGACTAACACATTTCAGGCACAGCAACAGCAGCAACACAACCCCACACTTGACAAAAGAATTTACACATTATCAAGAATCTTTGATCCTAGATGCACTATGTAAAATAAAACAAAAACACAAAAACCCCAAACTTCCAATATAAGGCACCTTAATCTCACACCTTTTCTAAAACAAACATCACTTTAAAATCTTCGCTTTACACATCCTTGTCATGTCTGACGATTTTAAAAGTCTAAAAATAAGCATTTGTACCCTTAGTTTAGCTCCCTTAAACTCGATAGTGTTTACGTTGGCTGAACACTGATCACGTTGTCATAATGTAGAGAGACTGTAGCTCACTGTGCAGCCAGCTTTTTGAATTCATTGAAGACTCAGACATGAATAATTCTACGCAGTCATCAGCATTTAACAGTCAGTTAAACTGGATACTGAGCCCCGTGATTGTGACCCGAGCTCCTTCAGGCAGCAGTGCAAGTTTCTATTCCTCTCAGGATTCTGACTGTCTTTCATTCTCTTCCTGATGAGAGCAGCAGCATCTCCAGTGGCAGTTGGCCACTTTAAGGGAGAGGTGAAGAAGGGCTGCAGAAGTTCCTGGTTGGTTTTAAGTGTCATTCCAAACAGGAAACGCAGGAAAATGTCCAATCTGCCGTCCTCGCACTGCAGACTCCTGTCCACAGCGTTCTTGTACATCTCCGAGGGTGTGGGCCCCCTGAACATCCCCTTAACTTTATTTTTCGGTTTCTCCTCGAAAACGTTCTTCCCGAGATTTGCGAAGGTGAGCATTGCATAAAGAGCAGCCAGGTACTCCTGCATGGTGGGGTGGATAAAGCTCAAGACATTCTCGTTGAACAGCACGTATGGCTTTGTGACATACTGCGTGCACAGGCCTGTGTAGGGCACTGCCTCCTGATCGTTGATGCCATTTTCTTTCCAGTCAGTCTGTGTTATCTTGTACTGGCCGCGTTCCAGCATCGAGAAGGCCAGCTTTCCAAGTTTGATAAGAAAGTCTCTCTCTTTATCGACGCTGTTTTCTGGAGCTCTCCATTTGCGATTCTGACGCAGGAGTGCAAACAGCAGCTTTGTGTACATGTAGGTGATGCTGTTTGGCAGCTCTGCGTGTGTGCCCTTTTCTTTAAATACGCGCTGGCACTCATCGGCCACTATAGAGCAGAACAAGGGCAGGTGGCACATGATACGGAGGGTTTTGGTAGAATTGATATAATCAATAACTCGAGCTGCTTGGTTTGAGTCCTTAAACCTCTTCTGAAAGTACTCGTCCCGTTGAGTATCACGGAAACCAAGTACTTCTATCTCATTGTAGTGCGCATCCCATGGGACGCAGGCGCGTACATATGGCCGAGTAGTAACCAAGAACAGGCCGCGGTAAAGCAGCCTCGCTCTCATGAGGTTGACCACGATGACCTTCAGATTGCTGGTATCTGTGGGGTCACTCAGAAGCTCTGTGTTTTCAAAGTCAATCTTCCAGTGGTACTCATCCAGTCCGTCTAAGACAAACATCATTTGGCATTCGTCGCACCTGTAATCCCCATCTCTCAGTTTTTCTGTTGCCGGGTAGAGTTTTTTAACTAAGCCTGCCAAGGAAAGTTTTTCGCCCTCAAACTGTTTGAGTTCTCTGAATGGCAAAGGAAACAAGAAAGTCACGTGCTTGTGTGCTCGTTCTTCAATCCAATCGAGGACTAACCTTCTGACTGCCATAGACTTCCCTGATCCTGCCACTCCAGTGAGCAATATAAACCTTGAACTTGAGGTCTCCAGATAGTTAGGAGTTAAAATATCTGCAGTAGAAATCTCCTTGGGTGCTTCCTGGTTGCTGTCCAGCTTTCCTATTTTCATGACCTCGTGTTCGATATTGGGGCCATTATCACACGTGGAAACAATTTTGAGAGTAGTATGAACATCGTCAAAGGGCCTCTTCTCACCACCATAATCCTCACATACTTCACCGTATTTCTGCTTCAGACACTCGGCTAATTCGTAGCGTACTTCATCTGAAATAAATAAAGAAAATAAAATGTGCATACATGAAGAAGTTTGTGCAGATGTGTCATCATTGCTTTCATTAAGGTTAAATTAGCAGCCAAAACAAGACATTAAGGCATACTCAAGGGCACTTACTTCTAAGGCACAAAGTATCGACATATTCAACCAGCTTCTTTTTCCCCATCTCAGCCAGATGGGTTTTGGTGATCTGGAATGAATTTTCAAGGCTGTAACACTCGAGTAAGCGGTCGACCAGGTCCACTAGGTCCGTGTTTTGTGGAGGAGTGTTGAACGACTGCGGGTAATACTTCCAAAGCTTCCTTTTGAATCCCATAAGTTCAAACTCTGACAGCTTTCCAAGGGTTTTTGAGATAGCCTAAACCCAAAACAGCAATCAAATATAACTATGTCTATATAGCGCTTGTTTTTATCTTTAACAAAAAATGGACAAAGGCAAAAAAAGAACAGTGACTGACCTTAAAAGTGAAAGGAATTGTTAGAGATGGATGCCTTTTCTCACTTATGTTTTCGATTAACTTGTTTGTGTCAGAAGATTCAGGGACATCCTCTTTGCTCCTGGCCCTAGTGACGTCACAGTGAAAATGTGGCAAAATATTTTAGTGACAATACTGGAAAAAGCCACACACAGTAACATGTGCAAGTTTCTTACTTGCGAATCTTCTTTTCACAGTCGTCACTGTCAACGGAGTAACAGCTGGAGTACGAATCTGCTCTCTGTCGGCGGACACTAAAAACAGGGAGACAAAGCTGTGTTTAAATGAAGTGTTTCACTCTCTTTCCAGGAATTAATTTAACAGAGACAGATTTCGTCCCCTCTGAATATTCTTAATGAAAAGCTTGTGTATTTTTTTGGATAGGTTGCTTGGACTATTAATCCATCTTCTTTAACTGGAAAGTACTTTGGTTCAACTTAGTGTTTTTGTTTTTTTTCCCCCTTAAAAAAATTGCTTTCTGATTAAAACTGACATGACTTGTTTGCACCTTGTGGAAGATGTGTCGTCTTCTCCCATTTTGTCTGACTCTTCGCTTGTCATTGTGCTGTAGCTCTGAGCTGGAGACAAGGCCTGGTCCACGTAATACCTAAAAAAGAAGGAATGGTAGAATGACAGTTCTTTTAGTTACTTAGTGACCACACGGCAAGTAAATTTCCAGACATCATGCAAAATAGCCCAGTCTGTGATTTTTCTCACGTATCTAGAAAAGTCTAAGTTATTCAAACTGAGGATATTGAGCAATTATGATGCATGATGGAAGGGCTTTCCTTCACTGGAGTGACTCTACTAAGACTCAGCATATGTGATGTAGCAAAAAGACAGCCAAAGTTGCAGACCGAAAATCCCACCTGCGCATAAAAACAGCCAAGCAATGACGCAATCAAGAACAACTGGAGTTTCCAATATTTCCAGTTTAACTTCACTATCTGCAAATATTTTTCAACATATGTCAGAAAACTGTAGTTTTTTGAGCAGGTGCTGATGCATAAAGTAGAAATAAACTGTGCTCTATTTGGCCCTGAAATTCTAGTTCAGCAGACTTCAACTATGAGGGGAAAATCCCCTGTCAGCAGAGTCACAACCACTTAGTAGTGTGACCGGTCAATAACTCAGTGAAATTCTCACTATTAATGATGCGTTCAATCTTCCTGTCTTTAGCCTGTGCTGATAACTAATTGATTAACAGTTTCATGTAACTAGTCTGGTTTTTAATCATTTCTGAATGTAATTGAGTATTTATGCACTGGTAGTAAACCAAAAGTTCAAAGACCGGACATAGTTTGACATCTTCAACTTAAATATGCGTAGAAAAGAAAACAAAGATTGTTGCATGAAATATAAATTACGTATGTACATGTATAACATGTAACGTTGTACATGTAACAACCCAAAAAGAGACAAGCTGAAGCTGAAGACATCAAGACTGGAAATCCCACTGCAAACTGAGTGATGCTTATTTTTATGTATTGTAACCTAAGAAATTACAGACAGTCACAGCGTAGGTCGGCATAAATTTTACTCACTTAACAAAACTTAAAAAGCATTTTCACTACAAAAACACAGTGTTAGAGTGAGAGAAGCACAGGAAGGGGTTGCAAGTCAAACATTTCTCCATACCAGTGGGTTGTGTCCATTGGACTGGGTCCCAGGTCAAGCGAAGGTCTTCTCGGAGGAATGTAGTAGAGGTCCTCATCTTCATCTTCTACCTCCTCCTCAAGCCCACTTTCCCGTCTTCCAGAAGCTGCTTCCCCAATGGAAGAGCCTTCTGATTGCGTGCCCATCGCTTCGTCTACGTCGCTCATGATGTCATGGAGAGGGTCAGTGAGCAGCACTGATAAGAAGAAGAAAAATCCTGGGGAAATAAAGGAGACGGATATTAAACTTTCTACTCTTGCTTATTCAACACGGTTCTGCTATTAAAGATGTCTTTAGTAATCTTTTGACATTGCCTTGCCAAAAGAAAATCATACAACTTTCCTTTAGAGGTCTTGAGAAAGTAACTAATAAGCATAAAAGACTGTGGTTTCAAATATTCTGACACTGGCTCCTACATTGGTTTGAATAGCGGTGCAGGGGTTAGCACAGCAAGAAGGTTGTTGGTTAGCCAACTGGTGGAGTGTGCATGTTCTCCCTACACCTGCTACTGCTCCCTCCCACAGTCTAAAGACATGCATGTTAGGATGACTGATGACCTGTCTAGAGTGCATCCCATTTTGTGCCTATGATTGCTGGAATAGGCTCCTGGACACGATCTGATATTGTTGTGTTGGTGTTGTTCCCGAACCGTCATAACACTTGTGGTCCAGGATCAGAATTGCAACTGACCAATCACATTGTCTGAGTATTCATTTAGCATTTCTTTCCTTCTCCCTCACATTGCAAAGTTATGACAACAACAGCATGGCTGGTCAATTGCAATGTTGATCCTGGACCGACATTATTATGGTGATGCAGAAACAACACCAACACAGGGATATCAGATACACTGACTCCAGGCACACTGTGACCCCCGAATAATGAGAAGAAAATGGATGGATAGCTCCCAATTATTTTGTAATTATGGCTTCTTTTATGTGTAAACCTAAACTCTCTCACTAGACGCCACCCACCCTCATTCCCATGAAAAATAAGTAACATAAGTCCTAAGTAGGAATGTAGAAACAAATAACGGTGCACTTGTTACTTTTTAGATTACTGCAATTCGAGGTGCAGCAAGGGTGCTATTAGTATCAAAGTGATCACGTTTCCCACAGCATTACCAATTGCTAGCATTTGTAAGTCTCATATCACATTAGCACTTTGCCTTAATTACACTTCCTTGAGTTTTGAAAAGTAGACTGGGAGGTGGAGCCTGGAGCTATCAGCACAGTTTTGTTACCAGTGTCTATTAATATGCTGTGTCTTTGCTCTTTGTCCCCTCCCTCTCTCTTCTTCTGTGCACTCCTGCAGGCAACTCTGGTTTATTGTTATACATGTATTCCTACTATCTGTCAAGCTGATCACCGCCCACGCCGAGCCTGGTCATGCCGCAGGTTTCTTCCTGCTTAAAGCAAAGCTTGTTTCGCTACTGTATCCATGTGCTGGCTAACAGGAATTTGTTGGCCTTTCTTACTCTAACTGTTTGAGGTCTACATTCATAAAGCAGAGTAGAAACTGGTTTAATTTGACATTTTTGGGAACTCTTCCGCTTTGCGTTTTCCTTTTCTTCATGTTATGAATGGGAGCTCGTGGCACCTGTCTGACCTACAGCAGCCTCTACATACCATGATAAGATTATGTCCGCGACGTTTCATAATGTCTTTCTGAATGATTTAATGCTAGCCGTGTTGATTTTGAACTTAGAGATTTACATAAGCTAACTCGATGAAGCGCAATAAGAAGACTCCAACAAGCAGCGAGGAACACGACGTTTACACAAAACGATGACAAATGCTTTCACGACACTCAATCATCTCACGCAATTTCACTGTTTATAAAATAAATGCATTATTACTACATTAAAAGCATGCAATGAACAGTGAATAGCTTACCCTTCTCCGTGACTGGAAGTTTCTTCTTCTTCTTCGTCTCAAGTTTCTTCTTCTTCTTATGGCTATACTACACCTCACTAGGCCTACACTACCACCTACAGGATAAAATGTGAAAAAAGACGAGTAGTGGAGGTGTGGTACAGTACACAGAGGTCTTGATGCATTCTCAATCATCCAGGAAAGTAAATCTCCAAAAAGTTGATTCTGTTCATCTGGACGTAGCGTTTTGTGGGAGAAACATTTCGTGACTTCTTCAGTGAAGAAGTCACTTGGATGAGTGACGAAACGTTTCTCCCACAAAACGCTATCTATCTATCTATCTATCTATCTATCTATCTATCTATCTATCTATCTATCTATCTATCTATCTATCTATCTATCTATCTATCTATCT
>NW_024582417.1:802466-821992 GCF_018398535.1 Haplochromis burtoni
TCTATCTATCTATCTATCTATCTATCTATCTATCTATCTATCTATCTATCTATCTATCTATCTATCTATCTATCTATCTATCTATCTATACACAATTGACAATCAGTTTTGTATGTAAATCTTAGCAATGTCTAAATAAATGTGGTAGTATAATAAATTCCACCTAAGCTGCCTGTAAAATTGACTCTTCACCTTTGCTTTCACCACAGAAAATATTACACAGGAAAACCTGAAAATGTACAGGGCTGGTGGAAAAACACTGGCTTAAATTTAGCTGTTTAGGTGTTCTGATCCTGGCTGTTAGAGTTATATTATAAGTGACCAACGGACTGGAAAACTTACCGCAGAGATGTGCTCTCCACCCAGCAATTTACAACTGCAGTCCTTTCACTGCTGGACTCTCCACGCACAGTTATTCGAATGACAAATAGAAAATTGCTGCAGCACAGTCTTTTATTTTTTCCAGTCTTTATTTTAAAAGCCGACTGTTAACTATTTTGGGTGGCGATCTGGCTTTTATGCTGATATGATGACTGGACTGCAAAGACGTGCAAAGCTTTTAGCTCCATATGATTACTTTTGTTTTCATTTTCAAACTTGTGGACTTTAAACTCAGGCAGACTTAAACAACATCACTTGAGACAAGTGACAAACCTGAAACCAGTAACAGTAACTGGGTGCATCCCATGTAATCAGATGCGAAATGTTTGTAGAGTACCACTTCAGCTAACATTCTATATAACAGCTGTTTATATATCTACTACTACTACTACTACGCTAAGGTTTTATTGTTTAATTTTATGATACTTTATGGCACATTTATTCTGACGAAATATAATTACTATATCTGTTATACTGTGTTTTAGTACCCAGTACTAAAGGACTTTACTTGAGCAGATATTTTCCATTTTATTACTTTACCTCAGAGGAAAATATTGTACATCTTAATCAAGTATTTTTGTCTTACAGCTTTCGTTGCTTTCATTTTGAACACCTTTCCCGACCAAACTTTTAATTTCCTCTTTCTCTGAGCTCATGAAAAACTACATGTGGTTCTCACAGGACAGCACTAAAGCAATGTCACAGAATCTGATCTATTGGAGTAGGTGATATAATTTCCTCAGGGATTAATAAAGTATTCAGATTCAGATGAATTCCTTAACAATAACGATAATAAACATTTTAAAATGCTATAGACACTTTAACTTTGGCTACCACTGTTACAAAATTGTTGATTTATTCTTATACCTTTAGATAAATATGGTATTGAAATTTGCACAGAGTGGTGTGCAAATGAATTTAATGAGTACTTCCTCCATCACTGCACTTCTTGCAAATCAGTGTCATCTTGAACTATATGATGACCCTGCTGTTATATAAGTCTAATACTGAATGTCAAACCTGTGAGAGCTCGTGCTCATTGCACAGTAATACACACATTTCCCTCGGCTGTGTCCCTGCTGCACAATATGAGTCATAAAGGTGAAAAAAAAAAAAAAAACCCAACATTGCTTAAAGGAGCTGTAGCCAGTGAAATGATTAAGTTTCACACTTTCTGTATGCTGAGCGATGGGGCAAGATATTGGCATGGCAGCATAATATGTTGCTTCCTATTGCATTACTTTATGGAGGCACTGCTGCCATTTTTTTTTTAAATTTAAAATAAACAGGCAACCTAACAGGTTACACCCCCATCCTTACCCACCCACACCACCACCACCCCCACCAATTTAAGGTCCTCCCTAGTTCAAGATTCCTTTTAAAAAGATATCAACAAAAAGAGGGCAAACACTTCAACAAAGAAAATTCATAATTTGCTTTGATATAATTCATACATTATATCATGAGTGCAATGCAAATGCTTTATTGCAATTGTGTAATGATAAGGACTGTTTCCTGATAGCACTGAGTTCTTCTGGGAGTACCACTATTATTTGCAATGATCTTGGAACCCAGCTTAATCTACTTCTGCCTATCTGGGTGCTTATTCTGACATCTAAATCACTCAACTGTGGATTAAAAAAAAAAAAAAGCAACATTATGTTGTTCATTAACCTTAAGAGGAGTATTTTTTTTAATTCCTGTAATTTTTTTGTGCCATTGTTCATTATATATATATATCATATTATCTTTAATGAATGTGAATTAATGTAATAGAAACTAAAAACAACAGCAACCGAATGAAATATGCGCTCATCAGTTAATTTATATTTTAATTTTTAAAAAAATGTGTATTTATATGTTACTGCACTTAGTTAAAATGCAGAATTACCATTTCCAGGCACTAAGCTTTCCCCCCGAAGCTGTTTACCCATACATGAAAAAAAACACAGGCACATGTCAGCATCCTTGTCTCGGTGGTGATCGTTGTTTCCACTACACTGCGCTTTGTGTGATGGAGGCGTGAGCAGCGACAAAGACAGTAGGAGGAAACAGTGGCCTGTATGAGGGGTGATTAGTGCCCCAGGGCCTGATAGGAAAAGAGGAGAAGTGGTTCCCAGAATACCCACTCTGCCTAATGGAGTTAGTGGCATGTGTAATGACGCGTCGTCGTCAGATTGCGGCAGTGTTCAGAAGACAAAAAGCAGGCTGTTCTCTTTTCCCAAGCAGCATGCCTGTTATCAGCGCTGCAAAATCTTATTCCCTGTGGGGGAAAGCATAGGATATTAACGACAAAGGTCCCTTTAAGTGCAGCATTTCCTAAACATTATATGTGTAACTAATTTAGTGAACACTTTTTTTTTTTTTTAAATGTGACCACAGTGGTGTGGTTGGCAAACTGTTATGGAAACATGGACAAAAACACAGTAACACAGACAACCACATCTGCATTTGAAAACATGATTTCAGATTCTTATTGCATACTAGCGAATAGGGTCAAGTGTGGCATTGACTCCTCAGTTCAGTAGCATTTGACAGTGTCTCATTGGGCTCTTTCTGCGAGTACTTTTCTAGATTTTCTAATGTGTTTTTTGGACCTAGCATTTTATTGATAATAAAAATAATACAAACTAAAGTATTTATAAAATATTTTTATAAAAAATGATACATATGCTAAGGCTCATTTCTAGTTGTCATTGGCCAAAACTGCTCGATGTCTAACGCAGATGCCTCGGGATACATATTTACTGTTTACAGATGACACGCTACTGGCTTCATGGAGCGAAGACCTTCAGCTCGTACTGGATTGGTTTGCAGCTGAGTGTGAAGTGGCTGGGATGAGATTTAAAGAGGCTTTGATTCTCAGCTGGGAATGAGTGGAAACAGCATCCTAAGCTGGGAATGAGTCGTTGCCCCAAGTGGAGGAGTCTCAAGATTTTGTTCAGGAGTGATGAAAAAGTGGAGAAGTAGATTTACAGTTGGACCGCCTCAATGCAAATCTGTTGTGGTGAAGACGGAGCTGATTTCTGTAATATTTGTTGTCTGTAGTTATTAATTTACTTGTTTACACACTGCCTGATTCTGTTGTGTTACAAAGAAATATGGCCAACAGGCGATGCAGCACACCCTCTGGTGGACAAACTATGCAATCTCAACACTCATGGAATGCTTCTTCCATCTCTTCTTTACTTTTCAATTTTTAATTTATCAGCTGTTATAAATACCATGTCAATAGATAATTGACAAATATCTACCACTGGTCAGTAATATCAGCCAACTGATTAATCAGCGGGGTTTAGTTTCTAGCCTAAACACTGGTGACTCGTGGGTCTGGGTGTCTTCTTGAACTGTAGCCCCCTGAAGATAAACGGTAAAATTAGTATTTATTGATATTTAACCAAAAGAAATAAAAAGTACAATTCAATTTTCAAATGATACAGAAAGATTTTGGAATTAAGTGCCAACCTCTATTATGTATCTTTATCTTTGTAGATGTTTATCACAACTTATATACTTGACTAGAGTCACGATTTTCTAGATACGATTTCGTAGAGTTTTTCTAATTAAAGAATACAAGCTAATATACAAATCACTTTTAATTTTTTTATTTACATTTTTATTACCACTGCTTTCCTGTGGGCTGTGGTTGATGGTTGAGTGCTTTGCTAAAAACATGGCAAATAAGTTCTGCCACTCCAAAAGCTTTACATGGATCCAGCACTTCTTCTTATCAAAATCCCTTATAATCTGGATCCATTCATTCCCATTAACAGCCCCCACCCCACCCCGCTCGCACTTCTCCTGGCTTCTTGTGGCATTAATCACACCACATACAGAGGGTACACTCCGCGCGGTGAAAGCTATGACTCCATGTCTGTGTATGAGGGAGGATGCTCAGAGCGAACCCATCCTTCCCAGACGCCAGTGTGAAGTAACAGTCTGCGCGTTGTTCTCCGCTCTGGATGGTACTGGGATGCATTTTGGAAGAGGGGTCGGGCAGCAGCGACCCACCAGCATCCGAGCCTGACATGAATCACAAGTAAAAGAGCTCTTTCAAGCAAGTGAAGAGCACATGAATGTGCACAAGTCCGCCGAGCTGCACTCGGGCTTCTCACAGCGACATTTTGGACCTTTTGGACCTACCTCGATTTGTTTGTAAATACTCAAACCAATCACAGAAGACTTTAGATGGTCACTGAATCAAGCCTATTTTAATATCTTTTCTAATCTTCTTTCTATTTGTTTTTTTTTTAACGTTTTGGGTGGGGAGTTTGGTTTGTGGGGAGTGTGTGTGCGTGGGATTTTTTTTTCTTTTGTCAAGCGCGAAGACAAACTTCTACCATGGCACTGGTTATGGAGCCCGTGAGCAAGTGGAGCTCTAGTCAGGTGGTTGACTGGATGAAAGGTAAGGCATCAGACGCGATGACCATTAAACTGCTGCGCTGCAGTGAATCGCATGTGTGGTGTTGCGCTGAAATGCATTTCAACACAGACTGACTCGAGATGCCAAAACACCTGCTGAGCCTCAGGGTTTCGCCTCGTCGCCTTGCAGCTTCGGGAAGCTTTTAATCACAGCCTTAAATCAGTTAATCGATCTTTTTTTTTCCCCAAGCACTTCTAGCTTGCAGACGTCTTGCCCCCCCACTCCTTTTAAAAAAGATGTTCTCAGATTCAAACAGCTCTACACGGAAAACCCGTCTATTGTGTCCTGCGGTGGTCATTGTTAACATAAGGCTGCCTCGCAGATCGTTGTAGCGGAGATCTAGTAATTACACACGAATGATTTCCCCTCTCGCTGGATCTGGGTGCAGAATCTGTGTGGAGGAGGAAAGAAAAAGAGGTTCGAGTTATTGACCAGGCTTTGCATGTGCACAGAATAAAAACAGAGCTGGGAGAGCAGTACACTATCAGAGCTTGTACAGCCATCTGTGATATGTTTATCCACAGATGCTCAAGTCATTAAGAAGTCACAGCTGACTTAGATGAGCTTCTAGTAGTTTCAAAACCTCCCAAGGGTACCTAAATCCTGAGGCCTATCATAAAGATTATTCACTCAAAAAAACAAAACAAAAAACAAACATAAAATCCCCACAAAAATCACTTAAATGCGAATCAAAACATTCCTCTTTTTTTTTTTTTTTTCATTTTTCAGGGATCCTCCAGCAGAATAATGAGGTTCAGTTTGGTGATGAAGCACTTTTAAGATTTTCTTCTTGAGAGAGAGAGACTGTGACATTTAGACTGAATTGAGGGCTGGAAAGGGGTTAGATAGACATACAGTTGTTGTTGCAATTAATTCATCATCCGCTAGTCTCAGTACAGCTGTCGGATGAGCGGCTCCTTTGAGGAAATTTGTCCGCTTATTCAGGCTCCAAAGATCTATAAATGTCCCAAACAGCTGTGGAGGATTTACTTCCACAGACTGTCAGGAATACTTTCAGGGCACAGATTTCTCATTAGCCATGCTGCTTTTTTGTCTGTTTGCATTACAAAGTTGGTACTTTGAGGGGAAATGTGATAGAAATGTAAGAGAAGACCTTAAACTCAGTGGGAGGACGCAATCTGCCTGTGTATTTGTCTTTTAACTCACATAAGCGCTCCTGCGATGTGTGTTGTTTTTCAAAGCCACGTGCTCACGTGTCAGGCAATGGCCTGTTTCAGATGAAACATACACATCCATAGGCCTGCATCTTTACCACCTCAACACACACACACGCACATATGCACATACACACAAGCGAGCATTATTATTCTAAGCCTGTAGGCCTTTTCTGCTGGCTCAGATATGTCATGATTGCAAGGATCAGACGGTTCTTAGTATGAGTTGTGTATTACAGATTGTACCTCAATCTGATGTGGCCTTATAAACAGGCTGTTTAGGAGTGGATGCTTGCTCAGAAAGGAAACAAGATCCATGTGCAGCTTTATTTATAGAGACACACAGGGATGATTAGACGCTGAGATGGGCTGAAATTGAATGTCCGCAATAGTTTTAAACGAGATCCAAGATGATCTGTAAATACGTTGTTGGCACAAGTGAGGTATGTAAAGAGCAAGGAGTGGAGATTGGAAACGAGAGAGGACTCTTCAGTGTCCCACATCTGACAAGTGGAGCAGAGACAGTTCTTGTGCCTAGAGCCCAGTAATGGTAATTTAAAGTGAGGGAGTGAGTGGCACAGAGAGACACTGAAACAGAGGAAACGATGGGGTGGAGGGGGTTTCATTCTTGTCTCGCATCCATTATCGAACCCGGAGGACTGGCAGCGTTTTGTCGTTAGCATTCACAGGTTCCATTATTACCATACCCGCTCCGTGATGTCACAGGAGGCCAAATAGGGGCACCCCGTGACCTTCCCACAGTCCCACTCTCCACCCCCTGTTAGTGTTTTGTGTGAGCTAGACGCTTTATTCCCAAGCTGCTTTAAAGAATAGATCCTCATCACAAAAGCGAAAAGAATTCCAGCTTGACTGGAAATTGGTTCTTACTAGGTGAAGGGTATCAGTGCAAACACATAAAATATGTGCATTTCAATGCAGTGTTGCACTTTGTACCGTCTGGGTGTTTTTAAAGTACAAACCTAACGCAGTCTTAGAATTATCTGCGCATGAACATATTTGTTGTCTTGCAAGGCATATCAGTTTTTATCTTTCAGTGCAAACCCTCACTGTCTTCTTGTCTAACACAGACGACGACAGCGATCAATGACAAGTCAGATCAACACAGATCCATAATAACAATGCTTAACCGCCCTAAAGAGCTCTCTCTCCTTACAATGCCAGTGGATTATCTAGAATGGAGATCATAACGTGTCAGCGCTGTGCTTTTAATTTCTCCTCGGCGTGCCTGATAATCTGACTGACATGCAAGAGACAGGAAAATTGATGTGGCTGAGATGTCTTTCCATTCCACCAAAAAGGGATTTCTATTGCACATTGTTCTTTTGCATAAGGCTTTCAGCAAAATATGAAACAAAACATGGCAGATTTCAATGGAAAAATAGAGAATAGAGACTATTAGTGCCATTTTGTGCCATGTTCCCCTTTTATTTATAGTAAAAATCATTTATACAGCACATATCCACAAGGTGCTTTATAATGTCATTTAGAAATGTGAAACGCTCTGGGAGTTTTTAAATGCTAAAGTAGCTGATAACTTCACCAGCTCAATATCTCATGCTAGCATGTAGTCACTTTTTGCAAACTATCATGTTCTCCCTTTTCTTATTTCTTTATATTACCCCACGGTCAGCGAGAACCCCTGCCAAAAAACCTGCTTTGTGGTTTCTATGGCAACATGGGGAATACTTCATTGACATGATGAGTCTCAATTAACTTGGTAAAGAGGCTCATTAGTTAAGCCTTTAAATGTTATGCAAAACCATGAAACTCCCTATGTTTCCTCTCGACCGTTTAGCTGCCAGCTAAACCTGATCTGAATGCTTGATGGGGTTGAAGCTTAGCACTGAGACACATGTATATGATTGGTCCACTGCAATAAAAACACAAGACGAGGAAAGAACTAACCCTGTGTGTGTTAAAGAGAAAGAGAGTGAAAAGGGAGAAATAGGGCCTGAGAAGATTAAATGCATAGGAAAAGCAATACAAAAGCTGCTCCCTTGTAGCTCATTTATTAATGTGTTTGCTTGATCTGAAAGTGAATAAAACATAAATGAGTAAATGAGTTTCTAGGAAGCCTGAGGCAGAAACATCAATTATCAAATCAAATTTCATATAGAAAATAAATCAAATTGTGGTTTAGTTTATGCAACATGATTCTACATGCTCGATTTGCAACATAATTTACATCATCGGGACACAGTGCAGCTTCTGAAGTAAATACTTTCATGCATTACAGAGACACGCCATCAATAACTGCGGCAGTCTCCTGATTCTTTTCAATGTTTAATGCTAACACCTCGAGGACCAGTGGGTTAAAGTTAGAGTTGCTTTTATGCACTCCTCTCCTAACCATTCAACCATATGATCAAGTCCTCAGATCAACCTTTCAAGTTCAAATCGCACTCCGGGGACACGCTGCCATATTAGATTATCACAAAAAAGTGACAGACTTAAAACAGTCTATACAAAAACTGGCAAAGATGATCTTCAGATCAAGCCTAGTTTTTTAGTTTAACTTTTCAAAAGTACTGGCCTAAGTATTAGCTAAACTGATAAACTGGAAGTGAGGTCTTACCTGCTCAATGCTTTGATCAATCAAAACCAAAACCAAGCGTGGTACGTGGACTCCAGAGCATGTTTGCAAATTTGTGGCTTTTACCATTATTTGGGACTCCAATAAGCAGATACCTCTTGAATTATTAGCCTTAAAACTAATTATGAGACCTTTCAACCTAACTGTAAGATCGTAAGGCAGTGGCAACATGTATTTTCTTCAGAACAGGTGTATGGACTTTGCAGTCCTTCCTTTGGTTGTTCGTGAAGAAAAATCACCACTGGGGATGTGCAATAAGCAAAAACACATTTTTCCAATCAGAGCTCACAGCCATGCTTTTAACATGATCAAAAGAAGTTGTCATGGGGACTGTTAGGTCCCCTTATCACCTACTGAACTGCTCGGCCCCCTCATCACGGCTTGAGGTATTTTTTGAAGGCTTTTCTTGGGATGCTTTGGTAACAGACTTTCTTTTTTTTTTGTAAGTTTTTGATTTACCCTGTGTATATACTTTTTAGAAAACAGTTTCTAGTCATACATTTCAGGGTGTCTGTTGACGCAGACAGAAGTTACAGAATCACTTAGTTTGTTTTCGTCTGCTGCGCTTCATCAACTTTTTCTCCAAAAGATTTCACACCTGCTGCAGTAGCTGGATATGTAAAACAACTCGAGCACACCTACATAGCTTCTTTCTAGCTGAAAGCGTTTTCTGGTTTGAAGCTGAAAATGCAGCTCAGAACTGTTGACGAGGGGGAGTGTGTCAGATTTCTTGTCTTGACACAGACTGCTTCACACTCGCACACAGCAAAATACAACCTGTGCTCACACTTTACAGATTTACAGCACATATTCTGGCAAAGCAAGTGATATCAAGTCCTGTTAGAATGCATAATGCAAACAGTGGTTTCACAAGAAATCTGAAAATCTGATGCAGTCTGCAAATAAAAATTCATGCTTTTGAGCTGTGCTGAAAGTTTTCTTGTCCTTTGTGTTCCCCCAAGGGCTGGATGACTGCCTGCAGCAGTACATCAAGACCTTTGAGAAGGAGAAAGTAGGGGGGGAGCAGCTGCTGCGTATCACCCACCAGGAGCTGGAAGATTTGGGAGTATCCAGAATTGGGCACCAGGAGCTGATACTGGAGGCTGTGGACTTACTCTGTGCTCTGGTGAGTCCAAGTTTCCCACACCATCTTCCCACTACTTTCTACTGTCACTTTGGAAAGTCAGTGCTGTCGGATGAAGTTTCTGTCGAACATTTGGCACCTCTGCAGCTCTGTGAAATCATTTAACAAGTCAGTGAAGATAACAAGTTACAGAATAAAGATATTTTCCAGTAAGCAGTTGATATATTTAGTAATGATGCAATTTCTATATTGTTATTATCACTGCAAAGACTGTCAGTTAACGAAATCAGTCATTCCAGGAATAAGTGGATGTAGATAGGATTGCTTTAGGCCCCAATTTTTAAACATCACAGCAAATCTACCAGAGTTACTAATCTGGCCAAAAGATCTTCCACAGGCAAATCTTACAACTGTCGTTAGTGTTGACATGGATTACTGCTTCATCTCGAAGAGATTTCTGCTCTTAGTTTCCCAAAACACAAGTTTTGTTAGTGTCAGCATGATAGATTGCTGTTCTGCTGATTTGGCTAATGTGCAGCTGGAGTAGCTGGAGCATAATATTTATTCTCCTTATAACATTCATTCTGGATGTTACTGCATACAGAGTGGAGACCTCGACTTGTTTCTAACACGAGAATGTAAGATTTAGGGGTCAGTCATGTAATGGCCAAATGAACGGCATTAAAATGAACGAATATATACTGCAATCATCAGAAGCATGCTACAGATTAAAAAATGCACTGGAAGCAGATTCTGGTCTCTGTGTGCAAATATGTTACATATAAAACTGGGGACTCATGAGCAAATATATCCCTGGAGCGTAAAGGGGCGATTCGGCAGCGGCACTAGCATGTCAGACGGAGAGATGGAAAGTTATGTAGCTTAAATAGACCACCAGATCAGGAAAGTATATTTGGTATATGACGCAAGGAGAGTGACGCAGAGCAGCTTGAGCTGTGTTTCTGAACTAGCTTGGAGGCTTTGCTTCATTTAAGGAACATTTTTTCTTAAATGGAGGTTTTCCCAGGATAGCTGTTCCCAAATGTTCTCTTTTGTCCGTCAATGTGAACATATTTTTAGACCCTACTTACTAAAAGTGTCCATATTGGTGCTTAAAATTTGCAGTGAAAATGTTACAATTTATTTACTCTGGAACACACGATTTGATTTATGAAGTAATTTATTATTGTTTTTTAATCTTTTACTCACTCTTAGATTATTTATAAAATAACTGTTTGATTGTTTGAAATAAGGGACAAATA
Source organism: Haplochromis burtoni (assembly GCF_018398535.1). NCBI lineage: Eukaryota > Metazoa > Chordata > Actinopteri > Cichliformes > Cichlidae > Haplochromis > Haplochromis burtoni. The sequence continues at coordinate 813,406 of NW_024582417.1, forward strand.
CCGTTAAGCAGTTTGTACTGATTATGTTGGGGTTTGGAAACTTTTCACTTTATATAACAGGAGCTACACGAAAGAACTATTTGGTGTTGGATTGGATGCTCAGTGGCTCAGGTGTCTAAGTGTGAATCATATAAATGCTTTGCATCTAATTGAGAATACTTACTCTGGCCATGCTGTCCAGTTTACCACAAGAGGAAATGAAAATGTAAAGTCTTTTTGTAAGGTGTCTTTAGCATCCAGCTAAATAATTTTCTCTCCTAATAATTTCCTTTATTTTGAGGTTTTTTTAATATTCACTTGCACATATAATTCCAGTATTTAATTCGAATTTTCTGTTTTTGAACCAAAGAAAGTTAGACTGCAGTAATATAAAAGTAAAAGATGGTAAATGATAAATGAGAAGCAGAAATAACAGAGACAAGGTGCAATAAAGTTGGACATGGGTTTGTGTTAACTCTTGAGATCTGTAGAAAAACTGGGTGGAGATTACCAGCCTAAGGTCACAGATGCAATCTGAATCTAAAGTCCACTCATCCTGCATCACTGCACAGGGGGCCCTGCTTCAGCCCTAAAGCTTCTTACGTAACTGGGATTTAGTTTTAAGTCTCTCAGGCACTGCTGTATTAAATATGATTAGTGGCCCTCCTGCTGCGCTCTCCCCTCCCAAGAAACCCATGACATGATAGCTGCCCATAGGCCTACACGTGCAGTTAGCCGCAAAGTGTAATGAGCGCTCAACGATGCTCAGGCGTGCAAAGTGACAGCTGATTTCACACATTTTCATCATATGTGGAGCCTTTCTGTTGTGGAGCGTGGTGGGCTGGTCGGCTGTAGTATTCCTATTCATAAAGTGCCATCAGAGAACAATTGGTTTCTATCTCCAGGCTGGGGATATTCTTGGAATGTGTCACAGTGAAAGCAAACACTGACAAACTGGTCAAACACAGTGAATTTACTTTCCTCTCCCCTCTAGAATTATGGGCTGGAGACTGAGAATCTCAAAACGCTTTCTCATAAGCTTAACGCATCTGCCAAGAACCTGCAGAATTTCATCACAGGCAGGCGGCGCAGTGGCCATTATGACGGCCGAGCCACCCGCAAGCTGCCCAACGACTTTCTAACTTCAGTGGTGGACCTCATTGCTGCTGCCAAAAGCCTTTTGGCGTGGCTTGACAGGTGAGATTTGCAAAAAGATGAATTTAAACATTTGGTAAGTCATGTGTAAACATGTGGACGCACACTGTGAAAAAGGGCCCCACAGAGCTGTGTAGATTCAGGTACTGGTCCCATTTACAACTACACACACAAACACATAAATACAGGTTCACATGGACACATATTTATATGCATACTGGGTATATTCTTGCATACATTTCCTTAGATTAGTCTTAGATGCAAACTTACAACCGTGCTAATTGCAAGCAAAAAGATATAATAATAATTTTAATTAATTATAAATATATAACTGACATCAAACAGGAATGAGACAGTCCTGTTTACATGCATTGGTACATGTAGTCTGATTTGGGATTTGTTTTTTTTAACAGATACAGACTGGTTTTGTTTTTCTATGTAATGTCCATGACCAATCATTTGACAAGAAAAGATGAGTAAAAGTCTTATATAAGTAGATTTTGACAGGGTGGCCAAAAAGACACCGAGAAAGTCTATTTATATGTCTCTTTATCCTTGCTTCCCTGTGGGATTGTGCCAGTCTGTGTGTTTGTGTCTGTTTGTGTTTGATGAATTTGGAAGTTCAAAGCTGACAACGTTCAGCAAAAATAACAAAGTGATTTGCTTTGCCTTTCCCCCATTATAGCTGACATGATTTACAGCATTCATCCCAATTAAAATTCACTAATCCGTGTTTCATTTCATGTTTGAAAATGCTTAATTGTTGACCAAATTGTACAAATAGAAACGTGGGAGTCGACGCTGCGTTTGTTGACAGTGGATAGGACGCACTTGTGAGGTTATTTGGAAAAAGCAGAACAGCAACTAATAATCTCTGCTCTACGTCAGCTGCTCTCGGCCTTAGGAGAAATGTGAATATTATTAAATGTGTTAAAAGCATTACAGACGTCACATTCCAAAATAAAAACCCCAAAACAGACTAACATAGGCAGAAATGTGAGGAATCCTAAAATGTAAAGGGAGAAATGCTGGTAAAAAAAATATGTAAAATTTACCAGTGACTGAGTCTCAAAGGAAGAATGATCTAATGGTTCATTCCAGGTGCTCTTTCTTTTTCAGATCTCCATTTGCAGCAGTGGCAGATTACTCTGTGACCAGAAACAATGTTATCCAGCTATGTCTTGAGCTCACTACAATTGTACAACAGGTAACAAATATGAAATGATTTATTGTATCATATCCTGTTGTACTGTATTACTTCATACTGTACAGACCAAACTTGGGATCATCACAAAGCCTCTGTCAGAAAAAAGGAAGCTGATCCATATTAAAGTATAACGGCAGAATTGGAAAAATACCTGGTTCTTTGGTAAATGTGCTTATGATTTTTAAAATGAAATCTCAAAAATGTTTCTTCATTCCCTGCATAAATTTAAAATCTTTCTAAACCCTAAAGCAGATATACATTTACACAATTTTTTCCCCTTTCAGTACATCCTGCTTTTTTATTAGTTTTAGAATTTGCAGCTGTCAGTGATAATGAGAAGCTGAAATTGGACTTGACTACTTCACAACTTGTTTCTCATCTGTCAGATATGCTTTCATGTAAAGCAGCATCCTAATTAGAGCCACCTCAAAGAGTGACCTAAAAATATATTCTAAAGTGATAGAGATGATAGATGCTTATCATAAACTGCAGTTTCATTTTATTGTATCTGGGTCTGTCAGTCATATAGAGCCTCTAAAGACCAGTTAAAACTAAGAGAACTGTACAGGTTTTAGGTTGGTCTCTGTGGAATATAATGTTTATATAGAGTTAAGAGAAAAATTAAAGTGGGAAAACATTAAAAGTGAGAGTGAAAGAGGGCAAAAGGGAAAATAATTGAAGGCTGAGAGAGAGGAAGACTGGCAGAGTGAAAGAGAGAGGGAAAGATGTGCCTCCGCATTGGTGATTCATTTGTTTTGTGTTTGTGCCTGCCTGTGTGGGAGTGTTGGGGGTTATAGGTGCCAAGCTGCTCGGTTTTTGCTTATATCCACCTACAGCAGAAATGCCAATAATAACTTCATTTTGACAAATTCTCTTGAGGTAACAGTGCTTTCTGAATATTCCTCAGGACTGCTCTGTGTATGAAACAGAAAACAAGATCCTGAATGTGGTGAGTTTGAAATGTTGTTCTATCGAAGAAATAATTAAACTAATATGTGCAAGCCTGAAGATTGTATTTATCCCTAACGTGTCCTCCGCAGTGTAAAACACTGTCTGAAGTGTGCGACCAAATTATCTCGCTCTCCTCGGATCCCATGGTATCCCAGTCTGCACATTTGGAGGTTGTGCAGCTCGCCAACATAAAATCCACTGAAGGCTTGGTAAGAGTGACCCTCCCTCAGACTCTCAGTATCACACCAGTTTTGGGGAAAGGGGTTCGGTTTTAATTATCCAGCTCAGATTTTGTATCTCACTTTTTCAAGACTTATGAAAACCATGAACAGATGAACTAATTCCTGGCTTTAATCTAGATTTGAAAGAACTTTTTTAAAGGATTTTTTTGGTGTAGCTTCAGAAACCCAGCAGAAACATTCATGCTGCTTTATTATAAACTAATAATAAGTACGTAATAAATTCTTATTAGTTTGAAAAGATACTATAATAAGTCAACAAATAAATGACACATTTTATGTAGACTACATAGCCACATAGCTGATTAACTAATAATTACAGGAAAGGCAGAAATTTGTAGGTATTTCTTAGGAGTGGTTCATCTATCACACAGTAATCCCAGGCATACACACCTTGTACTTCACTATACGTAACAAGGCGTACATAACAAATACACATAACAAGTATTTGAATATACTTTTCACAAACTTGAAACATACTTAAAATATCAAGATGTTAAATTGTTTTTCAGGTTTGATGAACACAGGGAAAAGCCAAAAAAGTAAAGTACAAAACTTACTAATGTGAATCGTACTAATGACGATTAAACAGCATGACAGAGTATTTTGTTTTATACAAATATGGCATGTGCAAATTCTCTTAAGCGTTTCTCTTACTCACTGCGAACATATTTCTGCTCAAGCCCAGTACTAACTTTGCCTGATTTTCCAGTTAAAGTTTTTATAAATACAGTTTTCTAATGGAACAGCACACACTTACTTTTTGAAGCATACAGAGGCTATTTTCATTAAAGGCTTGGTCAAGCTGTATATATATTTGGTTATCTGTACATACCTGTAGAGGCATCAAGAAGTAGGCATACAATTTTTCTTTTGATTACTTTTTTTGGTCATATCTATCTCTGGAATTTCAACTTGGGGATAATAATGTCATGTCAAGTTTTCTGGGAATGACCAAAATTGCATTTCAAAGCAAACAGAACATCTGAAATATGGATTGTAGATTTTAAACCTTGCGTGCTGCTTTTCAGCACGATATCTAATGTAACTCACATTAGCTGACCCCAAACTAGGTTTTGCTGAGCTGGTGGGCATGTGAGTCAGTGGATAAAATGTAATATAAAAACAACATATTGGCCATATTCAGATGAGTGAAATGCAAGCAAATAGAATACAGCAACCGGCAATTCTGTTAGCACTTACTTTTAGGATTGTATATAACTGTTTAGAAGCAGAGAATACTTTTCTTGCACTGTATATAAACGCTCCCCTTTGTTGGACTCCATCTTTGCACTGACCTACACTCGGGCACAAGCTCTTTGCTTGGGGCCACAGTGAAAGCCCCACCCCCCACACATAAACGCTAGCATTGGGCATGGAAGTTCTTTCATCCGTTCAGTGAAACCTGAACACAACAGTGGGTCAAGTAGCCTAAAAATAAACCTCTTCCACTCATCTTGAAGACTGGCATGCTGCTTCTACGTTTCTGCGTGTGACTCGGTGTGTGTGTGTGTGTGTGTCACATAGTTATGCATGTATTTTCATGCATATCTGTGTGTAAATAGTTGTGTGTTTGTTTGTCTTGTACTTTTGACCCCTTTTAGTGAAAGCCTTGAAGGTTTTTTTTTTCTTTTTGCAGCACCAGACTAAAAGTATTTGCAGATAAACAATCATTTATCTTTAATTTAATCTGCTTGCGAGGGACTCGTTACATGACATAAGTTTGCAGAGTGTTCTGTGCATTTAAAGAAAGTGCACCCGTGTGATATTTTATGACTTTCCTCTAGTTGTTTAAGACTACTGAGACAAATTGATGTGTATAAAAGCACTTTCCCTCTCAGGCTTTCACTGAGTAAAAACCCAGATTTTCTACCAGTTTTGCACCACAAGCAGATTAAAACAAATGGAGATTTGCAAATATGGAGTAGTCTGTACTGCAAATGACTGCGGGGCTGAGCTGAGGTGCAGATGATGCTGACTCCTAATACTGTGCTTTACAAGGCAGTCATTTACATATCTGCTATATTCCCACAGGGCATGTATATCAAATCAACATATGATGGTTTGCATGTGATCACCGGCACCACAGAGGGAGTAAGTGCAAATGTCTTTCTGCTCACCTTTGCAGAGTTTCACCTCACTGTTCGTTCACTATTTATACTTTACTTGAATCAGAGCTGCTTTTAATGACTCGGTCTCTCTGTTTTTCCATCAGTCACTGGCTGACCGCTGCAAGAAAATCCATGCTGGAGATGAAGTCATTCAGGTCAATCATCAGACAGTGGTATGGTCGTGTTCTTTCTCTGCCTTATTATTATGTTGTTTTTAAAAGAAAATTGGTGTTATTTGAATTTGCATGTTATTTGCATTGCATTTGCAGATTATTTATGCAAATGTTTGTTTAATTTTGACATATTTTTTACATACATAAAGAAATTATGAATGCATGCTGTTGTTTTATACACTCCTGCAGTTCAGTGCTTTTATGAGCCACTGCAGCTCAACTGTTATTGTCTAGGATACTGGCTGTAGTGTCTCTTGTAGTAGTTTTTGAGGGCCATCACGGGGTCAGTTGGATTTTCTGTTAAAAGCAGATCAAGAGGTACCTGCTTCAAAAAGGTAACTCTTGCTAGCGAGAGTTCTGTTTTCGTTCCTAGAAACTAGTGGTACACACACATTGTTTTTCTTGATAATTAGACGATTCTTGCTAGTTGCGATGCACCTGAACGCAACTACCAAATTTTAGCCTTCTTCTTCTTCTTTTTTTAAATAGATAGCAGAAAAGAACTGAAAAGCAGATGGGAAATGGAAATAATAAAGTGTATAATCCAGGCTCAAAGTGGGGATGTTGCTGTTCATTCTTTTTATTTCAATACATGGCTTTTTGACCTCAAATTGTTCTCAGCTGTCCCCAGATTCAGCATGAGCACTTATCAGCCAAAGTAATTGCCATTGTTTCTGTCAGTGAGAGGCATAACTGCACAAAATGTCTGTTTCTGCAGCGTGCACAGCATGATGAGCAGAAATGAAAGGGAAAAAACTTTCAACTTTCACTTTTCCGTAGAGTGGAATTTAAATATAGCACCCATTGTTTAAAATAATTGCTACTTGTGTGTGCAACAGCGAGATTTATGATAATTACACAGCTCAAGTCAGATTCATTTCAGTCAGTCAAGTCACCCACTGAATGCAGCCATGTTTTGGAGAAAAAGTGGAAATGCAGAGTTGATTTTCATTTTACCGAAGCATGCGTCAGTCAGAGTCATGCTCCTCATGGGGCACCAAAGGAAAATGCAATGTATTCAAACAAAACTTCTACGGAAGCTATTTTAGCCTGTCATAGTAATGTAAATATTAGCATTACATAAGCCCAACACAGAAACAGCTAATTGAAATAGGGCCTTGAAGTATAGTATAAATGATTTGAGTGATTTTGCAGACTGATTTGCAAGACATTCTCAGCTCTTTCTAAACAACACGATTATGATGTATTGGTTGCCCGAAATTAGTATGTGGGGTAGGACTGAGTAATAGGTGTTCTCAAACAGAGGATGGACTCTTGCAGCAGCCTAAGTAGGCAATACATTACTGCAGTAGAGTTACATGCTGAGCTAAAACTCCACTGTTACTCATAAACGTTGCTTAAACCAGCTTAAACATTGTTAATGCATTTAATTTATTATGGCACAGTGTAGAGCAACTTAATTACGGCTGATTGTTCACAAACGTTCCTTTGAGGGTTTAGAGAAACTGCATTGAACTAGATTTGTCTGTGATGGCCCAGATTACTGCCACCATCTCTTCTTACAGGAAAATGAGATAACAAGTCATAAAGAAAAGTTGTTAAATATCTTAATACTCAAGGACGAAAACACCACCAAGTGAAAAAAAACAAGGCATCTTATAAATAGTTGAGGGATTTATAATTAAGGCAGTAGGGAGTACTCCAGCAAAAAGACACAGAGCAGAGTTCACTGGATCTGAGCATCTTTTTTCATAAGAAGTGGATGTAGAAATGGCAGCTAAAGCAAACGAGTTACATCAAAGGAAACGAATGAAGAAAAAAAATGCTCTGCCTTGTGATTAACTTGAAAACATGTAGAAAGACCTAAGGGTTTGCTAATTTGTAGGTTATTTTGGTGGTGTTGTGCACACAGAAGTAAATAACTCGTGACAACAGTGATAGAGTCTGGTGCAGGAATGGCCATTAAATGAAAAGCTTCAAACACATAAAATATCACATATACTATGGTACATTTTAACGCTCACGAGTTTTATCTGAATTTCCAGTGAGATGAAACAAAAGGAAGAAACCAATGACTTGATGTTGTATAAGAAACACTTTAAAGCAGAACATTTCTTTACCAAGTAAACAGCTTAAAAAGCTGAAAATCAGGGATTTACTGCTTTAAATAAACACTTTTTTTTCTTCACACAGAAGAACATTTTTTTCTCTACCATAGAATAAAGAATAAAAGAAAAGTGTCTGTCTGTCTGCCTGTTCAGTCAGTCTATGTCTTTAATGCACTTTCTGTGAAGAATTTCTGTGTAGTGGCTGTAAGGGTGAAAAATTACTTGGCAAGGAACAAAGTGATTGCCAGGTCAGAGGCTGAAAAATGTCTGGTACTTCAGGGTGCTTGAAATACACAAGACATACTGAAAATTCAGTGCGGTTGACCGAGCGGGGGAATTTTTTATTTTCCTCCCCAAACTGGACCTGGCATATTTGGTTCAGCAGCAGAGAGTGTTTCTCTGGGCGGGATGCTATTCGTGCCAAATATCATTAAAACTGGGTTAAAGAGTATTTACATGGCATGCAGCTGTTCACAACACACAACATCAGGCTGTACCACAACATGGCAGGAGGCGTGCAAGATGCCCTGAGGCATCCAGCTTTGCATTAAACATCATCATCAACATGAACCTCAGAGGGCTGCAGGCTGTGCTACAGTTGTCAACCATCAGGATCCATGTGCATTACCAAAATAACAAAGTAACAGCACCTCAAATAAAACAGCTCGCATTTTCTGGTCAGAATCAGAATCAGAATCAGAAT
>NW_024582417.1:823736-892197 GCF_018398535.1 Haplochromis burtoni
TGGAGGGGGGAGAGGTGGGGGAATGAGTGTCCAAAGTGCCTCTATTGTTGGGGTCGTTGGAGGTGTGAAGGCGAACTGAACTTCAAAAAAAGATTAGACATAAAGAAAATGACTTCAAATCGTGAATGGAAACTACCTGAAATACAGACAGTTAATAAGAAGACTAAATGTGGCATTGTTACACTGAAATATCAGCTTCTTATGCCTCCTCTCTGATGATAGCATCACTGAAGACATTATGTTTTAAGCCTGCATCCTTCCCCTTTTCATGATCAGACTGTCTCAGGAATTTTTTGAAGAAATTTGTTCAGGTTTGGTCCAGCTGTTCATTTATAGCATTTTTTTTTTTTAAAAACTTGCTTTTTAAGCTCATCTGGCTCAAGAACCAATGAGCTTATGCCATGGTAAGGGGTCCATTGATAACCCATCCATTTGTCCAACCACAGCTCATAAGACTCACGCCTCCTGCTAAAGTATTGGTCAGAATTTAAACAAACTTACACACAATGATCACCTAACGGGTCTTTGCCCACTCTCTTCTCAAGATTAATGTCACCTTTGTCCTTTTTACAGGCATTTTAACCTGTTAATTGTCATGAATCTTGAACTGGGTGAGCTACTACTATCATTGATGTTCTGGTTGGATCCAAAACTCAAAAACTGTTACATTTTTCACATAAATGTCTAATAGTATTGAATGATACAGTAATAAAGTAATGGACAAATGTCAAATTTAGTCAAGTTTTTCTGTAAAAACTCTTCTGGTTATTATTCAGGAGCATAACTCTGGAACTTAAGGATACATTACAACCATATTTCAATATTGTTCAGATAACAAACTTTAGAGCCCACCTATTAAATTCTATAATGATCACTACATATGTGAGTCTACAGAGACAGATACTGCAGCATGAGCATCTGGCAGATGAAGGTGAATTTTTAGAAAGGCAATAGCTTAACAGTCCATCAGCTAGTTATATGAAAATTTCTGTGTAATAGTAAAAAACTGATTACATGATGACGGTCATATTCTCAAATATGCAAAGGTAAACTTCACTAATACATATGGCAAAAAAACAACAAAAACAAAACACTCCCTGTTTATTTAGTCTAGGCAATATTTCCAGTTATTTCTGCAGTCTAAGGCATTAAAATGCCCGTGTGGGTTGAGGAAACCCTTATTGAGCTATTCTTGTACACTAGGTGGGCTGGCAGCTGAAAAATCTGGTGAACTTGTTGCGTGGAGATCCTGCAGGTGTCACCCTGACGCTGAAGAAACGCCCCCAGAGCACGCTCACGTCAACCCCTGCTCTGCTGAAAAACATGAGATGGAAACCATTAGCTCTGCAGGTATGATGACTGCCTTCATGCTCCACAGATATAGCTTTCATTCATGTCTCTGTGTGGCTGTTGATGTTGTTCGCTTGTGTTCATCTCTGTGCCTGTGGTGAATATAAACGTACAAAGCTAAACACCAAAAAATGCGATCACCCTAAAATGGGTAGAATATAAAATGAGAGTGTAACATGAATCTGCTTGTAGAGTAGCGTCCAAACTAATCCACTTGACTCCACCCACTTTGTGATCACAACTTTCGACTTTAACACTATTTTTTTTTTATCAATTATTACATGTTTGTAATGCACCTTACAAATCTCAAACACTCTTCTTTTGACTAACTGATGTCCAGCATGATCCATACAGATTTTGACATTTCAGCCCTAAGTGGCATCTGTTGTCCTACTTCAGCCAAACCAATTACAATATTAGGACCGTGTGCCTGCGCCAGAATGGGTGGAAATGAGAGGGACGTGTATTAAAGTAGTCCAGCCTTTCTTTGAGTCCCATTCCAGAGAAAATGTTTTCTCCCCCTGAGGCCCTGAAGCGCAGTGCTGCTCAGCCTCCTCCCCCTTCACGTCCTCACATTCTTCTTCTCCACCTAAATCGAATCTGCTATGTCGCTGGCATTTTTCAGGGGCAAAAAAAAAAGCCAACCAGAGACTGTGGTGTTTTCTGATCTGAGCTGTGACTAAAATTTAAAATGTCAAGGTATTCTGCTAAGTTATTGAAAAGAACATTGCGCAGTGACTCATATAATGGTCTTATGATGGAGCACACAGACCACTCAGTGTTACATCTCAGCTATTGGTCAGCGCTGAGTTTATGCAGCATAGTTTGAGTAATGTCTTATTAGTATTCTATTGTTGAAAAACCTTTTTTTTTGGAAGTCGATGATTTCTTGCGATTGGATTACATTTCTCCGACTATTCAAGTTAAGCTGACGATGTTGCATATTCTTATTCTTACAATACATTCGGCAAATTTGTTTTACATTGTGGTGCTTAAACACAAAGACATGTTTTCTTTAGAAAACAGTCTACTGTACATAACAAGCAAAGTAGGCTACGGCCAGATCCTCCTTGACCTGACTAAGAGGGATGACTAGACCGCACGCCAGCCTCTCTTCCTCTGTGCACCAGTTAGAACTAAAGCATCAGAAACGTACAGTACACAGCTCATTTCATGGTTGAGATGCTCAGCTGCACAGTCTGAACAGAGTGAACGCTCCCGAACTGACTGACTGAACTGCTGTGAGCTCCAAATTTTCATTGTGTCGGTCCCTGTAACTGTTTCTCTCGCTCTTTCTCTCTGTCTGCCTTTTTCTCTGTCTTTCACACATACTCACACATACACATACACTCACTTACACACAGCCAATCTTCCCTCAGAGCCCCAGCAGCAGTGTCGCTACGCCGACCAGCACTTTAAGCACTCCGTCCAGGAGGAGTAGCTGCGCCCTGCAGGACCTCTACATTCCCCCTCCTCCAGCAGAGCCCTACACCCCCAGGTGAACGCAGATGTAAAACACAGAAAACTTTGCTTGCTTTGCAAAAGGTTTCCTACCAGAGTTTTCCGCTCTAAGTGTGACTACAGGGCAGTGTTTTTATGTGCACATTATGTACGACACAGTCATGTTATTTTATTGAGTGAAGGTGTACCGTTGTATCAACAATGGCAGTGAGTGGAGGGGAGTCTGTTTTAAAAGATAGAGGTGAAAAACAATGAAAAATATGTGAAAAAAAGAACAAAAAGGAATGCACAGTTCATATTTTGAGAAATCTTTAATGTAAAACAACCACTGACTCATTAATTACACCTTGCTGGTGCCAGGTTGGACCCATTTGTGCCTTCAGAACTGCGTTAACTCTTCATAGCATGGATTCAACAAAGTGCTGGAAATGTTCCTCAGAGATTTTGGTGCATATTAACTGGATAATATCACACAGTTGTTGCAAACTGCAAATCAGCTGCACATCCATAATTTGAATCTTCCCGTTTCACCACAACCCAAACATGCTCTGTTGGCCTGAGATCTGTTAACTGTGAGTAGTCAAGTCGTTGTCATGTTCAGCAAACCAGTTTGAGATGATTTGAGCTTTGTGATGGGTGGGATTGTGATTGGGTGGTATCCTGCTTAAAGCACCCATCAGAATCATGGTGAGCAACAATACTCAGGTAGTCTATGGTGTTTAAATGAGGCTCAATTGGCACTAAGTGTGCTAAGAAAATATGTCCCACACAATTACACCACCAGCAGTAGCCTGAACTATTAATATAGCATGGTTCCATGCTTTCATGTGAAGTCTGACCCTACTAACTGAGTGTTGCAGCAGAAACTGAGACTCATCAGAGCATCCAATGTTTCTCCAAGTCTTATCCAATTTTGGTGACGCTGTGTGAATCGTAGCTTCAGTTTCCTGTTCTTAGCTGATTGGCAGTGGCAGGATGTTTTGTCTTCTGCTGTTGCCTGTCTACTTCAGGGTTTGATTGACCTCTTCCGCATACCTTGGTTTTTAAAAAGTTGCTATTGGCTCGATGCGCACTGGTCATTTTCCTCTGGCCCCTGACAGAGGAGAATTACATCAATATGGCATTTTCACACAGAGAAGTGGTGCTCCTTGACATTTTCTTTTTTCCGTACCAAATCCCAGCAGATCAGCAGTTTCTGAAATTCTCAGATCATTCTGTGTGGCACCAAACAGCCCTGCCACGTTTAAAGTCACATAAATAATTTCCAATGCTTGGTTGGAACTTCAGCGCGCTCTCTTCACTATGTCTACGTGTCTTAATGCATTAAGTCAAAGCCATGTGTTGGCTGACAAAATGTTAGGTTTCCCCAAGAAAATTGTTTGGCGATTTAAATTTTACCCATCAGTTTGATTTGTCAAAACTTTTCAGCCTAATTTCACCCATTTTTTTTTGCCACTTAGCCACTTTTTTGACAACTTGTAAATACATAAAAAGAGTAAATGATGCCATGCAATGAAATTCACAGGATTACCCATTTTAAATAGGTTAGTTTGCTGCATTCATTGCTATTGAATGATATCAGTCTGAGTTTTCTACTACAATATCTAGCCTAGCTCATTAGCTGTACCCTCTGCTGTTTGGATAAACTCAGCAGGAATGAGTGGGACTAAGAGAGAAAATGAGACAGTGAGAATCTTTGTTTTCCTTTTTGTTTGGTAGCAAATATGATACACAACATTTGGATAAGCTTTACAGTGAAACTTCTGAACATGCAGACAGCTTGTTGCACCTCACGGTGGCTGCAGGTGCTTCTCCCACACTCTTGTCACAAAGTTCCCACAAGAACGGAGCCATGTCACATATTGAAAGGCTCGACTGGTGACACGAGTAATAATTAGTTCCTCCTCAGATTTCAGCTTCTCTCATATGCAAACAACAAACACAGTGCATCGTGTTCTGTGGGTAAAGAAACGCTCTCCTCCGAGAGTCATAGAGAAATCGTGAATTTTTGACTGATGCTTGAAAGCTTTGATTTCCCAGGGTCAGCTCCAACACGCGACTACAGATAATAACTAATAAAGCTACACGATTAGTATTGTTTACCCAGAGATATTTGTTTCTGTGTAATGTTTTACTGAATGTACTGTCCCAAGAGGATGAATCTTACTTACTTTGGATATCCCCAAATGCCAAATCAGGCTGGTGAGCATTATTGAGCTAAATATATGAAGTTTGTATTTGTCCTCAGTGGATGCATGTTAGAAATCTCATGTTAGTGATCACTGTATTTGCAACTGGTTTAAAGAAAGGGAATGTTAGCTACAACAATATGTGTTATGAATTTTAAATCATGAATAAATACCATTAAAATACCTGGACTTGTACCATTAAAACCATCAAAACTGATAATAAATTGACCACTACTGTTGAGAAAAAAAAGGTGTTGAATGGGGAGATGTGCTCCTTATTTTTCCCTGCTGCTATTTCCCTGATTATTTTCCCTGTGCTGTGCTTTGTTTGACTTAATACACGTGTAATTGCGTAAACACTACCTAATACCATAAAAACTAGAGCACAAAATGTGTAGGAATCTGCAGCTGAATATACTCCTGTTTGAGTAATGTTTGTTCAAAACTAAAGTACATTGGCAGTGGAAATGATTTAGCCCCAAGAAATCTAAGTATATACAAAAATATATATCTCCAATGGGGACAGATGGGCTCGGAGCAGAACAACGTCTTCTCTCTGATCTTATTCCAAACCCTGACAATAAAATGACTTCCTGCTTTCTGTTACCGAAGAGATGACAAGGGAAGTCTGCCGGATGATGATCCTCAATCAGATGTCCATGTCGCAGAGGGATCTGAGTCACCAAACTCCTACTTGGATCAGGAGTGTCGAAGGCGATTTCCTCTGGTGGAGGAGGATACTATACTGTACTGTTACGAGTACGACCAGAACCAAGAGGGTGCATCAGTCCGCAGGGGGAGCACGCCCACCTACGGTAAGACCTCTGCCTCATCCGAGGATTCACCGCTGTAATCGTGGGAGCCAAGAATTTAAAGCCGTGCAGATGTGACGTCTTAATGTTTCTAGGTGTTTTTGATTTGTGTGTGTGTGTATGTGCGTGTGTGTCTGTGTGTGGGGGCAGGCTGTGTAATATTGCCGTTCCCTGTGCCTCCTTGCTCTAGGGAGGCTAAGGCCCATATCAATGCCAGTGGAATACAACTGGGTGGGAGACAACGAAGACCTGGCCAAGCTGAAGAGAGAGAGCAGGAGAGGTGAGTGGGAGGCAGTGGGAAAGAGAGAAAAAGAAAGGGAGGAAGAAAGGGACAGAGGAAGCTGAGGTGAGTGGGAGGAGATCTCATAATATCCTCACCCTCTCAGATCTCCCAGCCAAAAAGTAGAAGGATAAGCTGGCCTGTCAAAACTGATAACATGCTGGATATCAGCTCCTGCCTGTATCTCCTCCATATGTTCATTATCTATCACAGCTCTCCCCCCTCTTCATCCCTCTCTCTGTTTCTTTTTCCCTCTCAGCTTCGCCGTGCCTCCGAGTTTGGATATAAAAAGTACGCTGTTGCTTTGGCAACTGTATAAATATATTTTCCTAAGATTTTCACATTTTGCTGGTGACTGTTGAGCTAGGTGGTAAATGGAGTGGGAGGAGACTGAATTGCTTTATTTCAGCCTCAAACAACGACTTGAGTGATGTGTTTGTTTCCTCTGAGGATGCTGCTGATATGTTGCTCCTTTGGGCTTTTCAGAAAAAGTGATGGAGCTATATTTATCTACAAGAGGCAGTATTTGGAAGTTTTGAGGGCTTCCTGCCTGACAACGGCTTCCTTGGTAGATGTTTTAACACTTTTCACATATTTTAAGTGGAAAGTCTTGAACCAAAGTCTTGCCGATAGGCAGCAGATTCGGTGTTTATTGACGTTAGTAAGAGCGTGTCGTTAGGATTTAAGGAAAAAAAAATCAGTTTTGGGTTGTTGTGATGTGTATAATAGTCTGCCTCTGTTGTGTCCCTGCAGAGAATTCTCTGATGCATTTTGAGAGCGAAGACAAGACCTCACACGAAGACTTCCTCCTGGGTCGCAGCCTGAGTCAGAACAGGAGGAAGACCGAGCGAGGAGCCAGCCCGACCCATTACACGCTCGTCCCTGCCCTCCAGATGGAAGTCTCCCGGTCCACGTCTAGCTCTGACTCTGCATCCTTGTATCACGTTAGTCTGTCCTGTCCACGAAAAGTGAAATCATTCTTTGTCAGAATCCACACCGGGATTTATTTCATGGCGTCATGTGTTTTGTTTTAATTTCGCAGGTTTTTGAACGATCCTCATTGCTTTCAAGATCAAAGAAAAAGGGTAAAGGTAGGATCATTTTTCTGGGATTGAATTTTACGTGCATGCTCACTTGTACTCAAATCCTTATATAAGCAGGTGCTTCATAAGTAGAGTTTTCTGAGCCCCCTCCTCTGTTCTGCTCCCCTGCTGGTGCCTGCAGCTGGAAGTCCTCTCACTTCAATCAGCAAACGGCGGATTTCCTGCAGGGACTTGGGTCAGGGCGACTGTCAGGGCTGGCTGTGGAAAAAGAAAGACGCTAAAACCTATTTTTCGCAGAAGTGGAAGAAGTACTGGTTCATCCTGAAAGACACGTGTCTGTACTGGTACATGAATGAGGAGGTGAATATGATCGTTCCCATAAAAGAGCAATTGATACGTTTTAGACTTCATTCTTCAAGCTGAACTTTGAATTGACTCTCTGTTTGCTTATCTCAGGATGAGAAGGCGGAGGGCTTCGTCAGCCTACCAGAGTTTAAGATAGATCGTGCCACTGAATGCAGAAGGAAGTTGTGAGTGCCTGTTTTTACCTGAACACCAAATATGAATGTGCATTTCTTTTGCATTTATGCATGTCACATATTTGCACACAGCCCTATAAACATCAGTTAAGCGGTTATCTTCTGCAAACTGGTTCCTGGCAAGAAAATGGGCTCATTCTTAATGTCTGTTTTGGGCCAGATTTTATCTTTTCACCCGAGAAATGAGCAAAATATGTAATTTGTTTAAGCTTTTCATACAGCTCTATACTGAAAATTTAATGGACTGACCATTCAGAGCGGTGGGATCGAGTGCCTGACTCACAAATAGGCAATATTCTGACAGCACAGCAGATGTTATTTAGTTTAAGATGTTAATTTAAATCTGAAATTATGAAGACAAGAGAGAAATTGCTGAAGCAGCAGCTGTACTAATAGTTTTTGGTATATTATTACAACATGAAATATTACAGTAACAAAGATCTTTAAAAAGTCTGCTGACTGAAAATGTCACTGAAGAAGGGTGTGACACATTTTATGAGTCAAACTTGAAATAATTCCAAGAAATTCTTGTGGGGCTTTTTGGGCCCGGAGTGCTTTCTGGTTACAGATGGAGGGCTGGAAGCGTGATGAGTATGTGCACATGCATTTAGTAATTGAGTAAGAGGGGAAGGCTGTGACGTAGTTGATGATTGGGGCAAAACTGTAAGTTTTAAGATAAAGACAGGCAGATACGAAACACTGCAAACTGTGTGCAGGATTAGAAAATAAGGTGATTTCTATCTTAATTGGAGCATGGCTGCCTCACACAAATTGCGTTTGGTAACATTGCATAATTACCTTCCTTTACTACAGTGGCCTTAATGGAGCTATAGCTTGTACTATGTTTTAGGGAAGAAATTTATTTAGGTTTTTCTGTATAATTAGAAAAATAAATTTAACTTTTGGTTATTTTAAGAGCTATTCTTTCTAATTTTAACTTGAAAGAAAAGAAAATTCTCCAAAATTTTGCTGGTCTAGACCAGGGATGTCAAATGACTCCAATACAGCCCACTGAACAGCTTTGGAAACTGTTAAGCAGGGCGTAAGTTTTACAGCTTTTCCTACTGATAAATACCTTGCCCATGACTATTTATGTTACACCAACATTTCTACAATTGGCCCACAGTAACAAAACAAGCTAACTTAATTAATAAATAAATAAATAAAACATTTTCAGTCAGTCAACAAAAATAATACATCCTTTATGTTTGTTTTTAATGTTTTTGAATGAGAGGACTGTCTAGTCAGTGTGCTACCAGAAAAAAATAGTAAATTTACATATTTATTTCTTATAATTTAAGCCCAAACAGTCTTCCTGAGAGATTTCTGGCACTTGTTTTTCTTATATTACTTTATATTATATTTGAATATAAAAGGCCTTGGGGTGACTGTTGTTTTGAACTGGTGACAAATCAACATTTGAATTAAATTGGATATTTATTTATCAGGGAATTAATGTGTAGTTAAGTTTACTAATTGAAGTGTAGTTAAATGTTTCAGTGGTTTGGCTCACTTAAGATCAAATTTGGCTGCATTTGGCTCACGGACCATTTACAACAGTCGAAATGATGTTTTGCTGCGGTTTACTGTGAGCTTAAAGAGGAGTTAGGAGTGAAGGATTAGATGGGTTTTGTCATAGTGGTACAGTAGGTACAATGGTTGCCTCATGGTCGAGTTTGAATCTGCTAGATAGCTGGTGCCTTTCTGTGTAGAGTCTACATGTTCTCCTGGTGCCTGCATGGGTTCTCACTGGGTATACTGGCTTCCTCCCACAGTCTAGACATGTGAGATTAATTGGCAATTCCAAATTGGCCATAGGGGTAAACCTGAGCATGAATAGGCGGTTGTCTGTCTCTCTGGAGTTGCACTGTGACAGGCAACCTCTGCAGGGTGCCCCCTGCATGTCACCGAGTGATAGCTGGGATATTCTCTAACGCCCACAACCACGAATGAGATAAACAGAAGGATGTATGACTTGATGAGTTGCTGTTCAGTACTGAGTTAAACAACAGGAATATTACAGGGTTCGGAGTTGTGTTTAATAATTATGGCTCTATCTTAATTATTTATCTTAATGATTCCCTTCAGCTTTTGGGTTGAAGACTGTGACTGTATATAAATGGAATCATACTTCATGAGGCTGACTCCAACTTGTGCAACTCCCCAAAATAATCAAAGCGCTTTATCTCATGACGCGCAGTCTTGCTGTTTTGGTGTCAGCATGAATCAGTATATGCACGGCCATGTGTCGGTTTATTTTTCCAGTCGACAGCATTCACATGGAAATGCGAGCCATACGTTGCTGTCCTTCTGCTTACGTGTGATTAAATATGTCCCTTTTAGTGCTTTCAAGGCTTGCCATCCGAAGATAAAGACCTTCTACTTTGCTGCGGAAAATGTAGACGACATGTCCCGGTGAGTTAATGAGGCTTTTATAGCCGTATTGCACACTCCCCAAACATTTAAACCCATACTGTCTGCAAACTGAATCCCCCTACTAATAGACTGCCCTCTCTGTTTGAAACAAAGTAGTTTTGTAAGTTTATTAGTCAAACAGTTGAACACACACACGCACACACACACTGGTATGAGATGTTTCATTGGATGTTGAATTGCTGTGCGTCAGTGCTGTTGTTCTCCCCCACAGGTGGCTTAGTCGTCTCAGTATGGCAGTGGCAGGCTACTCTGAGCAGCAGGAGAAAATGCGCCAAGACCAAGGTGAGATTAGTCACAGTCTGTGTTCACGGTGCTGCAAGAATTTCTTCAGCTGTTACAGGTCAACAGTTATATAAAACTGATGATTTCTAAGCAGTGGGGCGTCACGCTGTTGCTTTTCGATTGAGGAATTACGTACATAAAAGTTGAAACAAATGCGTGAATAATTATTTTGCCTAGTCTTCATTTGGCAGAGGTTTTGATTTGCTGTCAGAGGCTCACAGCAGTAATTAAGCTCCTGTCTTTACTGTTTACAACTGGAGGTGCAACAACTTTTGCACCACAAATGGACAAAACTGGTTGTTCCAACATTAACGTTTCTTTAAAAAAAGTGACTGTAGAGATGACTCCATTTAAATTCTTGCTTCTTTAGTTCGGTTCACTTGCTTTAAAGTAAAGACTTCTTTGTCTGAATCTTTCCACTGGGAGATGAGCTCATTAATTATTTATTTGACTGTCAAAGTTTAGAAGAATTACAAGGAAATAAATTGGGTATTTGAAAATTATAACTTGGCTCAGAGTAAATTTGATGCTATGGCCTGGAAAAACAAGACCAGATGCAGAGGATTCAATATACAGATTTAGATCAGCAGCAGAGGCGTTGTACTTCCGCTTTACATCAGATTCAAGAATCGCTTCGTCGTGCTGAGTATAAATAGTAATTTTAAGGGGCTGAATAACTTCTTAAGCTTCTTAAAGATGGACCGGAAATAATGTAACTAACCCTTGCGCTATTTAGAGGAGCCTACGTAGGAACCTTGCATGGGTGGGTGGGTGAGAGCAGGTTTATCACGAGCTTCATGAAAACAGGGTCTTTTGCTTTACAGAAGAGTTTCTAAATTAGAACCATAACACCTCCAGAAGACCTATAAGGAAGTTCTCACATCTTAGATTCATCCTTTTTCACACTCCAGAGTGGACCCGGACTTGTACATCACACCTACCCATCCACACTCCTGCCACAGTACCCTTGTCAGAGCTGTTAGTCAGAGTTAGATTTTTCCGACCTTATGCAGGTGTTCAGATTGCAAACTGTATGCGTGTGAGAAAAGTTACCCCTTTCTGCTGCATGTAGAAACAGTTGATTTTGCTTGAGCCTAGAAGTATTAACTCAACAGCACTTTTGTACATGACAGATTACTGGAGTGAGAGTGATCATGAGGACATGGAAATGCCCTCAATGTCCAAACAGGACAGTCCACCACCACCTTATGACACCTATCCCAGAGCATCCTCAGTGAGTCTGTCAGCCTGTAGTTCAGAAATTTATGGTTGATTTACTGAATTTTCCTCAGTGGCACACCTCCCTTATTTTTCTTACATCTGTTTGTAATTAGGTGAGTCCTTACCTTGAACCGAAACGCGGGCATCTCTCCTCCTCCGACACCTTTCAGTCTCGTTCTTCTCACGAGGAGTTCCGCTCGGAGCCTCAGGAAGGCAGCAGCAACAATGGCATCTCCCCCGGGCCAAAGACGAGCAGCCATCGAAACTCGTGGCACGACCAGATGGAAAGCAACACACGGATGCACTACCTCCAGACATTTCCCATGGAGGAATCCTTGTTATCCCAGGACAGGGACCAGTTGGCGATGGAGTACCGCAGGCAGGCCACTCTGCCTGCACAGCGCAGTCTGCTGCAGGAACAGTACAGAGCCCTGCCCTTGCCCCTCAGGGCCAGTATTGATTCAGAGGTAGGAGGGAAACCTCGCAGCTTCACACTTCCCAGGGACAGCGGCCTCCATGCTATCCTGGCTGCCACTGCTGCTTCTGATCAGGGGGAACCGCAGCACTATCCACTGGACCGGTCCAGGGATGCAGGTCAGATTCCTTATATGAATTTTCAGATTTACTACAGTATGCTGCCTGTCATGAGAAGCCAAACAGTTGCAGTCTTCTTTTTTGTATTTATTTTATAACATTTTTACAGGATTTGAATTCACCAAAGCCCCTTATGATTTAATAACACTATTAGGCTATAAAGCAATAGCAACATGCTGCTATGGCTAATGTAATCACAATTGTAATCACAGTGTCCCCAACAAGTCTTATTTAATCACTGTTTTGGAAACTTTTCTGGGACAAGTAAAACGCTTCTCTAAGTGGGCTTTTTATTTATATATTTCATGTTACAGAACCAAATGTCTAAACCCCGTATTCATCCAAGACCTTACTTCCAGCATCAAACCAACATCCTATTCCAAAGTGACCATGGATGAGGGAATGAGATGTGCAAACTGTAAAATCCTGCTGCACTCTATAGCTAACAGAAAAACTAATAAAATAATTATTTTCCTAAAAACTGTTTAATGATGGATTTTTGGGCTATATACCAATAAAGCTTAGGCCTCAGTCACACAGCTGGTAACCCTCTACAGGTTGCTAGAGAATGATATGATTGGCAGGTGGTTGCTTCTAGTTGCTAGGAGGGCACTGCAACAAAAAAAGTCCTTGTGATTGCTTTGCTTATTGGTAGATTGCCGCTGCTGCCCACAGTCTGCATGGAAGATATTGATTTATCTCTTAATACTAGAAACTGATTGGTAGTGAAACTGAAAAGTGCAACGCAAGCTGCCTTCAGACTATTGCCTGCCTCACTGCTGCAGGTAATATGGTTCAAAAGGCAGGGCAGTGGAACTGCAGTGGTTTGCAGCGCTGCCTCACAGCAAGAAGGTTGTGGGTTTGAGTCCACTGGCCGGACGGGGCCCTCCTACTTTTAGTTTGCATGTTTTCACTGTGCATGCTTTGGCCTCTCTGTCCAATTTGTTGGGTAATTCATGACTGTGAAAAAACTTGGCTGAATCTGTGCGTTAGCCCAGACTGGCGATCTGTTCAGGTGCTACGTCACTTCTCATCCTATGACAGCTGGGATAGGCTGTGACCCCACTGAACTCCACCCTGAATTGGTTAAAATGAATGAAATCTATGGATGGGTTGAAGTATTCACATATGCTTGGCAAGATTTTTTTCGTTATTAGCACAAGTTGACATTCTTCTCACAAATTTGAGGCATATTGCTTCGATTTAGACAGTCAGGCACCACCTCTTACAATAAACAATGCTATAATCACCGTGTCTGCTGTATTCAAGAGAGGTCAACAACAATATCCACTTACGTTTAATCGAAAGCGTTAAATACCTCTGAACTGAAAATCAGTTCAGATTAACACATTTGGAGCCTGACAGGTGGCTGCCATGAAGAGCTCCTAGAACTAATCTGACAGTTTTGTGGGGGTACAAAAATGTTGAGGTAGAGATGAAGACGTCGCACACTTAACAGCATCACTGAATGGTCCTGCTGTGAGAGCCTCTCCTGCTCAGTGTTATATGCAGATCAGTCTTTTCATCAGCACACGGCTGTGCAAATGCGCTTATTTGTCATCATTTATTTTATTAAAGCTGTTAACAGGCAGTCAGAGCCAGCAAATGTCAGAGGTTGAATACTCGCTATTATTGCTTTATTGGATTGGATTTAAAGCCAGCCCATTCGCCATCCCTTGAAGTCCTCCGGGGAAGTTGTCTAAGTGAAACGAAATTTAGTCTTATTTGATACTGATTTATCTTGGCAGCCCACTCTCTTTTTCTCTCTAGCACACTCTCTAGCTCAGTCTTTCGCTTTCTCTCTCTCCTTTTTCCCTCTTGCCTGATCGAGATGTTGTCGTGCCTCTCGGCGGTGTTTGGATGGCGAGGCGAGGAGGAATCCTTTCAGCCCAAGTTAATGTTGAATTCAGAATGGGATAAAGAAGCTCGCCCAAGGCCCCTCTCTTCTTGTCCTCATTTATCTATTGCTCCGTGGGTTCGGTCTCTCCACCACTTCCAATAGGGATGAGAAAGCAGACACAAAACAGGCGGCAAACAAAGCGCGATACATTTCAAAGCACAGCCCAAAAGCCTCAGAATGTACCACCCTGCTTCCAAAATACAAAACAGTGTGTGACAACTCACATAATCAGAGCCCGAGTGCAGTGTATGAGTGTTGGCAACAGGGGGCAGTGCATGAAAACAGGAGACAAATGGGGTTTGGGTAGCTTATTAGAATAATGCATGAGATTCCAGTTTCCTAGGTTTAAGGTCCTTTTTCTTCCTTTATTGCTGTCTGAAGAAAAAAAGCACAAATAATACATGTAGCTCTGACTAATGTCTTAAAAACAAAAGAAATGTTTGCTCATCTCGGGAGACGTCCATAGGCTACATAATTAGTCAATAGGCTAATCAGTAAAAAAT
The DNA here is from genome assembly GCF_018398535.1 of Haplochromis burtoni. Lineage (NCBI taxonomy): Eukaryota > Metazoa > Chordata > Actinopteri > Cichliformes > Cichlidae > Haplochromis > Haplochromis burtoni. The sequence goes on from NW_024582417.1 coordinate 838,347, forward strand.
GAAAACTAGAATTGATTCATCCAATTAGCAAAATGTTTTTTTTTTAATCACTCTAGGGGAGCATTGTTAGAGGGTGTGAAAAGGTAACAAATCTCAGTTTCGACTTTAGTTTACTAATATATGTTTTTTGGTGCATTTTGTGTCTTGCCAGGCCATGGACGTGACTGCAGGATGCAGACGGACTCTCTGGTGGATTTGTACCGTGCCCTGGAGCAGACAAACCTGTCTGATCACAGACCAGCCAACCGCCTGGAATACAAGCGCTCGTTTGTCCGCCGAGTTAACGACCCCCTGCTGAATGACAAACTTCACCGCTTACGAATTCTCCACAGTTCACTCAATGTATAACAACACATTTAAGCATGAATTATTGTTTTATAAACGAGTTGCATTTGCTGATTTCTGATTCGTGCTTTTATTTTCTTGCAGAACGTCCCCCTTCAAGACACAAATCGATCGTTGGGTTTTTTAGGGTAGCCTGTTGAGAATCGGTGTGGCGGTGACAACTAAGCTATAACACCTCTGTCTGCACTTCACACAGCTGGTGTCCCAGTGACAGAAATGAAAGGCACCAAAAACCATTGTTTACCTTCTTGGTTCTCCATCTCCTCTCCTTTACAACACCTTCAACTGCAGTCCACTTGCAGGAGCACAAAGACTCGCTATCCCTATTTGCCTCATCGCTTTCTTTTTAGGATGAGGGCTTTAACAAAAGGCAAAAAAAGATGCCTGGCTTGATGAAATAAGTTATAGGCCCCCAGGGTTTATGGCAAATAAGCACTTTGATTCCATGTCAGAAATTTGTCAGAGAGGTTTTTAAATCATTGCTCAAGTGCATGGCCACGTCCCTTTGCTTCTGTTGAGTTGTTTGAACATTATGCTGGAGTTGTGTGCAGCTGCTCATTGTGCACAACATTTGGTTATGCATGTGTGTTTGATTCATGGGTATGTTTGTTGTACGAGTGTACAGGATGCTATATATATATATATATATATATATACACAGATATTATGATATTACATTACAGCAAAAGTGACTACACGGTGTTTTGGGTTACTTATACAAATTGTAAATCAAGTGCTGTGCCTCAGTGATAGTGAATGTACATTGTACTTTTCCAAGAGAGGTCAGAGAAGACACAGAACGCAAGCTATCCCTCAAACCAGAGGCACAAAAATAAAAGGCTTGGCAATAATGAACTCGTATTGTAAATTACAGATGAACGATCAGAATAGTCGTCTATTTTTGTATGCATGCTGTCTACCTGATTGTTTGTAAGACATTTTCTCCACCCCTCGGCTCACCCGCAGTCCCTTACTCACCCCCACACACACTCATGCACACAAGCGGCACAGTGTATTTTTAATTCTTATACAAACGGCCCCAGAAAATTGAATCATTTTCTTTCTGATTGTGCGCCGTAAAAAGCAGAATAACCGTATTTATTAAGTGTTTAATGTGCAAGCATGCTTTGTAAGACTAAAACATTGTACCCAGCCATGTGACTCACATATCACACCTGTGCCATATTGTAGCTGCATATTTTTTTTTTAAATAAAGTACATACATGAGAACCTCTGCTGAGTGTTTTTCTTTCTTTTTCTACTTCCCTCAGTAATGATGAGGCTGCTCAATTTACATGAAACTTCAGGTTTTCTCATAATATATAATTAATGGAACACGTGGGAATAGTGCTCTGTTTAGTGCAGGTATAACTGTTTATTTAGGTATGCTACTACTGGTCTAAAGAGGAGAAAAAGCCTTTGTAGAAGCAGCACTGCTCGGCACTGTACGTGTGCCCATTGTGAATCTCTGCATGACAGTTGGTAGGAAAATCCAGTGTCATTACACATAACTTTGTTGACAAAAAATCAGTCAACCTCCACAAGGCACAGAAAAAAGACAGCCTTTAATTTTCTGCCACGTCCTTCTGCAGATGCCAGGTACTCCATCCCACTGTGTTTGTGTAGCCAAGGTATTGCACTATGGCCATATGGAGATATTCAAATGGGACTTGTGATTGAATTGTAGTTGAAGCTAACAGAGAGTGGAAGAGAATACCCCAAATTGAATTGCCAGGTTTCACACTGCCTCATAGGTGTAAATAGTAATGACTTTTTTGTTGTTGCTATGATGTATATTGCATTTATTCTGCATGAATTAGAGTAATGTTGCAAGTACAAATTTTGCTGCTACCGACTGGAAATTAAGGAGCGGTCCCACAAATATTACCCCACGATTATACTTAGTAATATTCTTGTTACTGTGTCAAAACACACATGATTAAATGCATTTTTCTTATATCATCTTCCATATTAAAATGTTTGGTTCATACCAAGAAACCCTCATTATGTGTTTTCCTTATTAATAATCCTCTGTGTCTACAATCTGTATTTTATACATTACATTACACATGCAACACAACCACAATTGCATGCAGACAATATTTACTTCACCAGATTTCAGCACAAACGTCTCAGTGTCATAAAATCAAACTTGTAATTCTCATTTAGATGCCTTTTCCCCAGTGTATCCCCCTTTAGAACATCAGAGGTAATAACCTGTGTTTACACAGCGGGATCATTTATTCTCCAGGTACTTCTAACAGGTCAGCTTTGCTTTCATCTCACTCTCATTGTAAAGGAGGTCATAATCGTATCCAGATAAATAGAAAATACTGGCTGCTAATAAGACTCATCATCCATTCACAGGAGTTCTTATTTATTTGTTTGTTTGCTACATTTAAAAAACAGTGCTAAAGACAGATATAGGATAAAACAGACTGAACAGAAAATTTAAATCATAGTGCTGACACGTGTTAAAACAATGCAACCGTTTGTGATGTGAACAATTGAGCTATTTGCTCTAAACTCTGACAAGATGAGCTGAACTAAATTTCTAAGTCCAATGCTTCTGTTATTAGGTTAGGCCAAAACCGAGTCACAAAAAAGGTCTACACACACATATTCACTCACAGGGTCTTGGACTTCATATATTTGGGGATATTAGCCAAAGTATTACAACATAACTTCCTCTGTGCCTTAATTGCATGTATCCATTTTGTATTTTCTAAGCAGTTACAAAGTTAGTAATTTGTGATCATCAGATTTTGGATAAAATAGATAGATACTCCTAAAAGTGTATGAGGAAAAATACTGCAATTCCAGCCCAATAACACAGGAATTACACTGCATAATTGCAGGCATCTTAACAAAAATGTTGCGACAGCTGCGATGAGGCTCAGGATTCATCCAGGGAAGGGCTGTGTTACTGCAAACAATTCCATGCAAAAATTTTCCATTTACAAAATGAGAAACATGCAAACAGTGAAAACAAAACTCTATTCATACGTGCAGACTCAGCCAGACGTTACATCCCAGCCAAAATGACTCACATATTTTCTAATTCAGTACTCTCTGTTCATGCGGCATCTATTCTGAGCTGCGTCAGGAAGCTTTGTTAATCATATTTGGGCCTGAGAAAGTTCATTTACGAATGCTTTTGTTGTCACATTGGCCTGTAGTGAGCTCTGTGTTCAATGCCTAACCATTTTTGCCAGTGATTCACCACCATTTGCAGTCAATCTTCAGTTTGAACTTATACCCACTCAGGTCTAACTTGACAAAGTTACAGAAACTAAAAATAGTGGCAAAAATGTGTTTTTTAAACGCATTTTTGTTAACGCGGACAGATTTGATATGGAGTTTTTTCTTCAAGCATTTCGGCAGCACTTCTTCCACGTAGTAGAATCAGGCCTTTAATCTCCTTGAATCCACTCTAAGCCTTTAAGTACTTGGTAATATCCTCTTAACGTGACATAGGTGTTATCAACTTGATTTAATGAATGTGCATGACTAGCAATGGCCAGGCTAATAGAACAGACTATCCCCCCTACAATTGGCTTCGCCTTGTTAATTCTTTTTTGTTTCTTTTACTTCATGGTCTGAATAATGCTTCATCTGGAGAAAAAATGCACACAGAAGAAAGATTTGTGAAAAAAGAGTGCATCAAATTCGCTGCAGCAATTTAAAAGTGAATTAACAGCAAATTTAAAAAGACCCATGGAGATAGGCAAACAAGAAACTACCTTTGATTTGATTTGATTTGATTTTACTTCAAGTTTTGAAGGTGAAGCTTTTAAACTTTCCATCTCAGTTAAAATGATAAAAATTACATTATGATTTCAGAGTTTATTTAACAGAAAAATGCACACCTACGAGAAATTGTTGTATCATTTACCAATTACATTATTAACCCCCCCTAACACATGGTTATGAAATGGGAAGTCATGCAAATATGAAAAGATTTATAAATCAGCTTTCATCTGACTAAAGGTCACAGACGGATAAATATCCATTTGGCCAGATGAGAGATAAAAGAGAAACATTCTCATTATAGTTTTTTAATCTCTAACAATTATTGCCAAAGCAATGCATATCAGATCCTAACCCACAGTCAGTGTCTTTGCTAGCACTGTTGTCATGACTTTGTTTTTAATAAACAGTTTCATTATGCAACCTCTCACTGTCTGAGTGCCGAGTCCATATAGCACTGGGTTGGCAATGGGTGGAATGATGATAAAGTATAAAGACAGGAAGATCTGTGCTTCGACAGCCACATGACTCATGTTAAATCTGGTCTGGATTACTTCAAAAAGGGAAGCAATAGTGTAGTTCAACAAAGACAACAAGTGTGGGACACACGTTCTAAAAGCATTGGCTTGAGATTCTTTTGGAAATGTCCTACATACTCTTAAAATGTGTGTGTAAGAGAAAACTATCATCACTAATTGGGGGACTATAAAAAGAACAAGAATTGCAAGTCCTACAGTGCTTATGTACTGTGCATTTGTGCATGAATTTTTGACCAGTTCCATGTTCACACAGTACAATTTTGGTATGACTTTTCCACAGAAGCGAAGCTGTAAGGTAAGGGAGTAAAAAGATGTAAAAACAATAAATGGGTATAGACCTGTAAATGCAATGAGCTTGCATGTTTTTGAATAAGACATGATGCTGTAGTAATGGAGTGGGGAACATATTGCAATATATCTGTCATATCCCATAAGAGCTAAAATGCAGAACTCCCCACTTGCATATGTGTGCAGGAAATAAGCCTGAGCCATGCACCACTTCACGGTCACGTCGTGCGTTTTTGATACGAGCACAGCCATGACTGCAGGTAACAAAGCGCTGCTGCCGTAGATTTCATTAAGGGACAGCATGCAGGTGAACACGTTCATAGGCTGATGCAGCTGTTTGTTTTGGTGTATAACAGAAATGAGTAGTACATTCAAAACAAGGGTAATGAGGTAGAGCAGGAAAAATACACTAAACAGCCCATGATTGTAGTTTTCCATGACAGCATACGCAGTCATTTTGAATGTTGCTGCAGTTGTGTTGTCCATGTTTCAGTTCAGTTCTGAAAAGAAAAAAAAACATGAACTTCAAAATAAATATATGACATATTAATGACACATAAAATACACACTGGACACAGTAAAAGATATCAGCATAATCGATTATTTCTAAAGTGTTCAATCATGTGACTGATATATTGATTTATTGATTTAATGGTGCTGAGTTTAACCTAGATTTGCCACTGAAGTTCATAGTTATAAAGCATGTGAAGCGTTTGAGTAGCAGGTACAATCTGTACAGTTACAGGTTCAGTGAGCAGGAATATACAGAGCATTTAGAAGCTATTTTGAGCCTACTGTACCTGTTTCTCCTCCTCTCCTTACTGCAGAGTGCGCTGCTTAAGTGGGCAGCCTTTTATCGCAGCTCAGGGTGGGTTAGTGGTGTGCTGATCTCTCCTGTTACCATGGTGAAAAAAAAACGTCCCTCTGCTTCACAAACCCCTTTCAACTGTCCTTTCCTCCTATGCACATAATATAAATACCATAAAGGTCTTGCAAATAGATATAGATATTAAATGACTAATCGATACATCCACTGGAGACTGGACATTTCATTTAAAAGCTTTTAGTGCTTGACATTTATTTCCATTCTGCTGTATTTTACATTTATGCTGCATTTTCTTGAAAACACATAAACGTAGCTTGCTGAAGTCTTAATTCTTACTTGCGTTGCTCAATCATTCGCCATGAATCATTTGTCGGCCTGATTAAATGAAGCCGTTTGACAGTTAAAAGTATTGTTAATTTCCCAAATTTGACCTATAAGCAGTAGACAACCTAACACACATGTGTTTGTGTGTATGTGTGTGTATGGTTGCTATAGCCTGATATTATACACTCACTTATGCTCATGCATGTACACAAGGACATGACTGCTAAAGTTCAAACCAAGCATCAGAATGGGGAAGAAAGGTGATTTATGTAACTTTGAATGTGACGTGGTTGCTGGTAGACAAGCTGTTCTGAGGATTTCAGAAGCTGCTGAACTACTTTTACCACACAACCATCTCCAGGGTTGACAGAAAAAAGAAGGGCTGGGTGAAAATGTCTTGTTGATGTCAAAGGTCAGAGGGGAATGGGAAGACTGCCTAGAGCTGATAGGAAGCCAACAGTAATTCAAATAAACACTCTTTACAAGCAAGGTATGCAGAAAAGCATCTCTGAATGCACCACATGTCTGGGCTACAGCAGCAGAAGACCACACCAGGTGTCACTCCTGTCAGCTAAGAGCACGAAACTGAAGCTTTTCTGTTAATCAAATTTGGTAAGAGTGTGTTTGTGTGTTTGCTGATAGGGTCTGTACGTTTTCTAGGCTCCTAGACAGCTTTAATGCTATAAGAGACTGGACAGGGAGAGAGAAAAAGATCTCCAACAAGTCAACACTTAGTAGATGGAGTTTTGGACTGGTGCCCCTGTGACCATGCAGCACTATTATCCCCGTTCTAGTTTTGATCAGTGCATGTCCTCTGGTGCACACATTAAGCAGCTTCACCACTTTCTATCAAAGAATCACAATGAAAGTAAGTGTAGATTCAAAAGAATATGAGAAATGTTCGTGCATGCCTTGAGCTCTTCTTATAATATCAGAGTTCACATTTCTCTTTACTTACCAAGTCAGCCCTTGGGTAGAATTGGCAGAATGCTGCTGCTAGACTACTTACTAGTTCAAACACATATCACCCCACTATTATTTTTCCACCAGCGCCGGGTCGTGCCAGAATCCAGATCAAATTTCCCCCTTACATACAGAGAAATAAAAAGTTTGGCTCCTGCATATGAAGCTCAGAGCCACTCATCACCTTAAATTTTGCATTGCCTTTAATTCCAGCATTCTGTGCTCTAAGGTTTAGTAAAGGTCCCCAGTGCCCAAGAACCAGACAAAAACTAATAGCAAAACAGGCCTCAGTGTCAAAGCTGGTCTTGCAACAGCCAAACCTTAAGTAAGGAGGCTGTCCGTTCTGTGAAAGAGAAGTCAAATCTGAAATCTTTTGCTGATTGCCTTTAAAAATCAAGTCTATAGAAGCTAAAGGAGGACTCATGTTGTGTTCACTTTCCACTGAGCTTTTAGGCAAGGCCTCCATAAAAAATAACCAGCCTGACTTGGCCCTCATATCATAACTTGTTAAGGCGACGTGAAGCGTTTAAAAGGAATTCCATACATTCATGCCTGACTCTGTGTTGCTGAAGAGTTTCTGAAAATGACAATTTGGAATATATTTGTTAAACATAATTCAAGATTCAATAAGTTTATTGTCATGTACACAGCAAAACACAAACGGTTATGCAGAGCAATGAAATTCTTACTTTGCAGAATCTTAAATATCAGCAGCTTGTGTTTAAAACATTCATTTAAAACCTGATTTATTAACTCGGTTTCCATAAACTAAAGATTGAAACAGAAATATATGTCTTTAAATTCGAGTTACATTTTTTTACATAATTTTTTGGTGTATTTTGAAGGGTACACAAGGTATCATCTGCCAATGATGCCACTAAAAAAAAGTTAAATCTGAAGAGTTACACATTAACAGGTAAACACATCATAGGTCATTAGTCCACTTTGTATTTCTATTCCTCTAGAAAGCAATTAGATACCACTGTTTTGCCACAGGTGAGACCTCTTTGGACAGCACCTGGAGGATGGAGACGAGGGCTGAGAGGAAAACAGTAGTAATGACATCCCTTTGGAAAAAAAAATGATGCAACGTTGATGAAACTGTGTCCAAAGGGTCATAACCTTTGAGATAATGCAATACAACAATAACTTTTAAGACGCTGACAGCAGAACTTTTATATTTCTAGCTATTTATTTTATATATATATATATAAAAACTTTAGTTCCACTCTAAGCATGGTGGGAAAGCTCAAAAAGTTCAAAATATTAACTTTAATTAAACTGTGATCAGCTTTCTATGCAGGTTTATGCCCCTTCAGCTTTACTAGTGACATTTAAAGATAAATACTGCCAATTAAATAGCAATCAGCCACTGTGTATGTCTGTGGGCTTTGGGCTTCTCAAAAGAGACTTTTTCCTAAGATAAGACTGTTTTAAGTTTTGTGTCAACAAAGTGAACCCTCTTTAACTGCTGGCTAAAGTGAAGATCTTTGGGTTACTACAGCTCTTTTGAGGCTGAATATACAGGGTGCAGATAATTCAGGGTGAAAGGAGCCTGTGAACTAATATGACTAAAATCTAAACTTCATCTAAGTAATCTGGCTTATGAGACAAAGAAATCGATTGCTATTGGATGCTGCAGCACAAAAAGAGAAAAAGAAAAAATGGAGACACGTGAACCTATTTGGTTGTAGCTCAGGGATATTGCTTATCTCAAAGTCTGTTGGCAGAACCTTGTGTTTAAGGTGCTCACATTAGAGAATAGGCAGTCAGAAAATGCCCAGCATAGCAAGGCACTGATTTATTTAAGACCACTTTGGACGATCAAACTTCCAAACTCATCTCTCTAACCAAGAGAAATGGAAAATTAAATCTTTGTCCGTAATTCGAAAGCTTCTGCTTCACTAAAGAATACCGCCCACACAGTTCTTCTCTTTTTTTTTAGGCTTGTCACCTAACCTGACCAGAGTCCACGCTCCCTTAAGCTTTACATAGCACTGATCTATTCACAACCACACAGCATAAGAGACTGTAATGTGATCTAATGGCGACAACTGCACTTTCTATGATTCAATTTACATTTGATTAAACATTCTCTTTAAAACTGGTTTGACAAATGTTCATGTCACCCGACTTCCACTGAACTTGTGTGCAAAAATAATAAAACCTAAACAAATATGCTGGAAAACATTCGTGCTTTGCAAGGAAAAATCACTGTTGTTTACAAGCTACTCTCTTCAGTAAATGTTGAGATGAGATACAGAAATACATGTGTTATGGGAGAATGCATTCTCAGTCATTTAACATAGAAAGAGACGGCCTGTGTGCTAATGCCAGCAAGCAGTGAAGGCTTGTGCATGCTTTCAATTACATTTATAAGTCAGATTCTTGTCTCATGACTTTTAGACACGAGTTGGGCACAGTAATCTAATTTTCTTAAATGTGATTGAGGAAAGCATGAACTCCTAACAGTGCTTGTAGTTCCATAATATAAAACCCAGTGACCAGTGTGCTGCTTCGTATTGTGTCCTCTGCTCCGTTCTGACTGAAACAGACAGATCCACACCGAACCGTCATTTCTGGTGCAAAACTGAGAGACGCGAGAATGTTTTGTTACCGTGTGATTGTTTTGGCACTTTTGGTTGTCTTACTGCTAAATGGTAAGTATTTCTGCAGATCTCTGCAGATTTTTTTTCTGCCCAGTTTATGACCAAGAGGGGTTGAAGTTTTTCAAGCTTAAAGCAAAAGGATTTTACCTAAAACTACAGTAAATTTCTTTCTTTCTTTTTTTTCTAAATTACAGTTGCTCTAAATGAGGCTGCATCCTTCCCGTGGTCTTGCCCCAGTCTAAGTGGAGTATGTAGAAAGGTTTGCCTCCCAACAGAGTTGTTCTTTGGACCTCTGGGCTGTGGGAAAGGCTTCCTGTAAGTGTTAATGTTCATGTGCAGCATGTGAGTACATCACTGTATATGTATAGTTGCTAATACACACTTTTTCAATGTTATTCTTAGGTGTTGCGTGTCTCACTTTCTATGAGGAAAGCATCTCTGGACTGTATCTGCACTTCTGAAGTCAGAGATACCAGATGACTTACCAAGCCTGACAGAGGATGAGGCAAACAGAAAGCACTGTTGTGGAGGGTTGAATTTAGCATTCTAACTCTATGTAACATGGCAGACTTTGTAATATTAAATTAACTTCTTGTGTTAACTTGTTGGGCTTTTTTTTTGCAGCTAAATTAAGGGTGAATTCTTACAAAAACGTTTTAGCTTGATTGTATTTTTTAAATCTAACTTTGGATTATTAGTAAGAATGTGATTCAAATTTGGTCTGAAACAAGAAATCTTCTAATACTCTGCCTCATGTTCAGGTTTGGTTTATTTTAACTCATATGGGCTTTTTATCCATTAAGTCCAATCAAAAGGGGGACTTGGGGCCCCTGAAAACACAGAATGTGGATTAAAAAAAAGATCTACTTTCCCATAAATATCACATTTAATAATTGAAGATACCTCCATGGGAATCCTTTTCAACCCGAACCTTTTTAACCGTGATAATATGGCTGATCTAATTCAATAAGTTGCATGCTTTCAGTAAAATAGGAGCACAAGGCCATTAATAGCCAAAGCTACATCTCATGGCTGACAGTTTATTACCACAAGTGCAATTTACAGTACACACAACACTGCTCTGTAATATATAACGAAACAGTAACAAACCTCAGGTTATAAATTTCATTTTCTACTTGATTTCCTGCAGTTTGAAATATTTTTTTATGGCAGAAGATTGTTTATAACACAAAATCCAGCGATATCTGCTATATTATATTACCATAAAAGAAATAGTAGCAATTGTAGAAAATTTTAAAAATAAAAAATCTACTGACTCTGATGGTATAGACATGGTTATAATTAAAAAGACTTTAGATTGTATAAGTATTCCTCTTTGCTATATTTTTAATCTTTCGCTACAATCAGGAGTATTTCCTGATCGAATGAAAGTGGCAAAAGTGATACCCTTATATAAATCAGGAGATAAGCATAGTTTTAACAATTATAGGCCAGTGTCTCTTTTGTCACAGTTTTCAAAAGTGCTTGAAAAACTCTTTGCGCAAAGACTTGATAGTTTTATTGAAAAATATCAACTAATAAATGAAAATCAATTTGGATTTAGTAAAAATAGATCAACGGCATTAGCATTGTTGACTTTCATTGACGATATTTCATCTGCAACCCATAATAATAAATATACAGTGGGGGTATTTGTTAATTTAAAAAAAGCTTTTGATACGTTACACCATTCTATTTTGATTTCTAAATTGTATAACTATGGTGTGAGAGGAGTGGCATTGAATTGGTTAAGGAGTTATTTAGAAAATAGGTTGCAATATGTACATTATCTCAGCAATACTTCTGAAAGATTGAAGATTGTATGTGGCGTTCCTCAAGGTTCTATTTTGGGACCTAAACTTTTTAATTTATATATTAATGATATCTGTGACGTATCAAAAAGGTTAAATTCTATTTTATTTGCAGATGACACAAATTTTTATTGCTCTGGAGAGAATTTGAAAGATTTGGTTGAAATTATGACTTCTGAGATGTTAAGATTAAAAAAATGGTTTGATGTAAATAAATTATCTTTGAATCTGACAAAAACGAAATTCATGATATTTGGCAATCGTGTAAAGGAGGACGAAGTCATTATGTCCATTGATGGAGAATTGATTGAAAGAGTTACTGAATTTCGTTTTTTGGTTGTAATAGTAGATGAAAATTTGACGTGGAAATCTCATATTGAGTATATTAGAAAGAAGATGGTTAAAAGCATTTATATTTTGGGAAATGTAAGAGATTTATTAGATTATAAAACAATGCGCATTATATATTTTTCATTGTTTTTCTCATATTTTAGTTACTGTGTTGAAGTTTGGGGGAATACATATGAGAATACTATAAAACCTCTAAACTTATTACAGAAGAAAGTGATACGAATGAGTCATAATGTTAAATATAGAGAACATACAAATAAATTATTTATAAAACACAAAGATTAATGAGTACAACGGTTAGGGGTATACGACTGTGGAACTCTCTTCATTATAATTTAAAGAATTGTATAAGTTTACATTGTTTTAAAAAGTGTTATATGCTTAAAACGATAACTCAATATGAAGAATGCGAATGAAATTGGAGTTCATTGAAAAAGGATCCTTTATAATTTTTTGTTTTATTTATTTAATTTTATTTTTCTCCTTGTTACTATGTGGAGTGGTATATTCTGATTGTAAATTTGTTGTTTGGTTTGGGTTAGGACCGGAGAGAAATGTTAATATTAGTTTGTTCCCTAATTTTTGGTGCCCACTTGTAATATAAGTTGGATTGTAGATAGGGGGCAGGGTTTAATAACAATATTTTCTTCTTCCTGCTCCTTTTCACACATGGTTGTAGTGCTTTATTGATAGAAAGTGTGGTTGGTTTGTTTGATCTGTTGTACCAAGTGTGAAATAAATAAATAAATGAAATGAAATGAAATTATTAGTGTTTTCTGGCTGCAACAAATAAACAATATGGCAAAATTTCAAGAAACGCTTTCACCCGATAGTTACTGTCAGTGTCTAATCCCCTTTGAGTCAGGGTCTATGCACATAACTGAGCTTTAAGAGCCTGAGCCACTGGGATTGTTACAGCAGACTGAATCTCAGGTGATGGGCTTATAACTCCAAAGATAAGTAGCTTACTGCAGAGAAGTTTAGGAGGTGTGGCTTTCTTTATCATGTTTTTAGACTTTGCTGTACTGACAAAGCTGCACAGACAGGTTGCTGTAACAAAAGGGAGAGAAACACATTCATAAAACAGTTCCTTCAATCTTCTCATAAAGAGTGCAAAAAGCTTTAAGTGCATTACGATACCTTATGTATGAACCTTCATGTGTTTGTTCACTTTCTGCGATTTTCATTTTATCTTATCAATTTAAAAAAAAAATCCTTCCCATTCTTCACCACGGCATATTGGTCGTGGTGAAGAATGGGGGCTGTTTTTCACAGCAGTCGTAGGGCGAGAGGTGAGGTACACCATGGACACCACCATGATGTCCATCACAGAGAGACAGACAACCATCTTCACTCATAAACATTTTATATCTCCCTTTCACTATTTGTTTTTAAGTTAGTGTAGTCTCACTTAGTTTCCACAGCGAATTTTCTTCTTTCATTTGAGTTTTTCTTGTGGGAAAATCTTTAGTTTCAGTGTTAGTTTTATTCATTTTTATTATTAATGTATGGAGCCGTACATTTGAGAGCCATTCAGGAAAAACAGTCCAGATATTAAAATAAAAACTCAACCTTTTGAAAGCAGCTGACTCACTCAGAGTCTCAATAAACACGTCCATCAAAGCCTCATCAGGAAAGTTGTAATATTTGTTTTTTTTAAACCAAACTAACAAATAAAACTAAAAGTAAGCATAATTTCCTCTTTATTTATTTTTATTTTTTATTTTATTTAGCTTTATTTAAGTCTTGGGGCCATCATGATGCAAAATTTCATATCCCCAGTGTCATTTGTTTCCTTAGTGTCAAAAAGCAAGATATTAGCATGCACGGATTCTATGTTTTTAAGCAAGAAAATCACTGCTATCAGCATCATTATCGTAGAAAGCAACAGGGTAAAAATAGGGAAAGAAATTTAACATTTAACAGTGTATGGACACGTTTAATACAGCTGCTGATTTTTGTCCAAAAGCTCATCCAAATGTAGATTCTTTGTCATTCTTTTATAACCGCTGTGCTCTGATACTCCTATGACTAGCCTGACACTACTGGTGAAAAGCTGCATTTTTACACAAAAGAGAGTGGGTCCATATTCCTAGTATATATGCAAGCTTTATTTATTTATTTTGCTTGGAGTTATTATTTGTACTACAGCTGATTTCCCTTGAAGATAAGGTCCTGGCATCAGACTGACAACAGCAAAAACACTGCATGTGATACTACAGAGATCCTACCACTTGAGGGCAGCACTGAAGTACTATCCACATGCAGCAGACTTCCTTAAGCAGGATAAATTAAAACCTTATTTCCTCGTACAACATAACTGTACATAGTCTACACACAATACACACATAAAACATTATATACTTCACCAACAAAGACAAAAAAAATGCATTTTGTACATTGAATAATCACTGTGCTTATCAGCCCTCTACATTCCTCCCTCTAAAATAATCTATTTATATTTGTTTGTAAACTGAGTAATACTTGACCATTAATTCCACTGTTAAACTGTTCCCTCATTAAACTGTTCCATGATTTTATGCCACATGTGGATATAGAAAAAGTTCTTTTAGTAGTCCAAATTCTTTGTATCTTAGAATTTGTTGTACCCCTTAAGTTGTAGCCATTCATCTCTATCACAGAACAATTTCTGAATGGTTTCTGGCAACAATTTATTCCTTACATTCATGCTGTTTTGAATTAAAGAATTTTACTGTTAAAAAATTCAATCAATTTGTTTATAAAACTTTACATTACTAACAATTCGCATGGATTTTTGTTTTGTTTTTGTTGTTGTTTTTTCAATACATACAGTGATTGTAATGACCTTTGATGAGTATTTTCTCCACACAGTAACTTAACAAGGTAAAACCAAAGAATTGTAAAGGATGTAAAGTGTTTTTTGATGTCTCACATGCCTCACTTTAGGCAAGACTGAAATGCTTTAACACAGTTTGTTTTGAATATCATTACTGTGAGATCCGTGTATACTATTGATATCTTAACCAGCTAGTTAGCAATCCATTATTTATTTAATAATTTATTCCAATACCTTTACACTTTGCACATCGCACATATGAATATGCTATACATTTTGCTATTGTCTGTAATGTCTGTTTTTCTATGCTATTTACACTGAGAGCAAAGATAAAAACTTAGCCCGATTACTATATTTGGCCAATAAAGCTGATTCTGACTTCCAGCAACTTTTTTCATTTATTATCACACTCAGGAATTTAGTTTCATGCACTCATTCTATGTTGAAATCTTATATTTGTACTTGAAATTGATTTTTGTTTTCATTTTACTGTAACCAAAGGTTTTAAACACTCAATAGAGCTTGCAAAACTCCCGTCTACTGTTTCACACTCCAGTCCGATAGGTGGCGGTACAGCAGCTGAACGGTGGTCTGCCAACCACCAACAGAACCTAGACTACGAGCGAGTAAGACACCGAAGAAGAAGCAATAACAAACAAACCTAGCGTCTGTAAGGTAACACGAACTTGGTGGAAGTGTATGTTGTCTTTATTCGACGTATCATCGGTTTTTGTTTTGTTAGTTCTCTATAAAACGTTGTGAATGGGCTGCGCAATAGATATATGAGTATCTGTTACGAAGACATCGTAGCTGTTATCTAACGTCAGCTAATACTAGCCAGACGGCAACTAACGTTTAGTTAATCCTCGCTGTGTTTGTCGTTTTGTCGTGGAAATATTAACTCTTTAGAGATAATTGGGGAGTATAAAAGCAAAATAAGTGTTATATATTAAAAAAAACACGGTTATATGTGAGAATCTCAGGTGAGGTCACAAACCTCCCACTGCACTTATTAGCGGAATACTGAGGTATGTCCTTCCCACACTATAAACACATGAGATAATGTTACTTGTGCTTTGGTCAGAGTTAAGGAGAAACTGACCTTAACTATATGCTAATCGCATTTCAGCTAGTCAGTCTACTTTGACCTTTGACCTAACTGCATAGTTAAGTCATGAGTTTTATTGTTGCGACAGAGCCTATGCAAAGATACCAGGCTAACTTCCTGTAAACAACAAAAGCGACAAAAAGTTGCTACATTCCTGTTTTGTTAGAAAGACAGGAGACAGTATAATTGATGTAAATATGTAAAAATTGTGTATGTTTCTGTGTCTTGTGTACTGTTTGTTTGTATATGTGTCTTTCTTGCTGCTGTTACACCCAAATTTTCCCTTGTGGGACAATTAAAGGATCATTTTATTCTATTCTATTCTATATGGGTTAAATGGCTAACTAGTGACACAAACCATATGTGGCCTTTGGGGACTGTTACTATCTTGCTAAAAAGAATCTCACTTGTTTTACCTCATCCTAACGAGCTTGTTGTCGTTTAAAATCTCTTTTTCTTGAAGGTATGCGTATACATGTACGTACATTCAGATTCCGCATTGTTGAGTACACTTTGAGTCAACTGGCTTGTTTTCATCTGTACCAGCCTTGAATGTATACTGTGCGTATTCATACTTTTCCATGTAAAAGGGTGTTTATTTGTGGGGGATATGTGGAGAATATGTAGATGTAGTCTACTTCAGATCCGTGGTTCTTCTGATTTGCATGCGAGTGGTAAATCACAAAGCTTCCAAACAACTGGTTAGATTACTTATCTGTGTTAAAGTGATAAAAAGTGGAGTGTCAACAAAGCAAATCTCTGGAAACTGCAAACAGTCAGTGAACTTAAGTGTTTTATGTAAACATGCTCCTTTGCTTGTGAAAATGCCAATTAGCTTGGGTTAAAAGAAGTCAAATGAGGACAACAACATGGCAATAACCTCCAAAAGTACTTGTCTTGCTACTCCATAACAATCTAGTTCGTGTAAATGCGTGATGGTGGGTTACTTCATTCTTTGTTGATGAATCAGGTTACAGATTTACTTAGATTGAACTATTTGAATTTGCATAATAAGGCATCACATAGACTTCTGTGGTGAATCTTTGCAGAGCCTGCGACGTAACCTACATGAATGGCTGCCAGCTTTTATGCTTGTGTGTGGTGTGTCATGTGTTAATTATTATTTTATGTGCGGTGCCATCCAGTAGAAACAAAAAAAATTCTGGCACTTTTTTCCCCTCCTCTTTCTCCATTCTTTGTTCTGGTCAGTTTTTTTTTCTTTTTGTTTTTTTTTTTCCAGGGCAAAAATATTTGCTCCTCTAGTTTTTCCACTTTGCTCATTCTATCACGCCCATCCCAACAATGTCAGCAATCTCCCTTGTGGAATTTGCTGACATTTGAGAGAATTATTGTCTAAAGGTGAAGAAAGATGCCCAACGGATTTACTTTACCAAATGGACCATCCCAGCCTTACCGTATTGGTCTATTTGATTCACCTTTTATTGTTTATTTTATTTTCACTTGCTAAATACGGGACAGACTTGACTGGGGAAAAGAAAGGGGAGAAAGAATGAGGGAAAGAAAAACAACGGGGAAGAGGGACGGGGATAAAGGGCAAAGGGCAAAAAATAAACAAAATAAGCAGACAAAAAATACATATATCGATCACCTGTTGAGAAAGAAAAAGGAGAAAACAAGCAGAAGGGAAAAAAAAGAGCAACATAATAAACAACATCACGATGATCTATGGGAATATCACAGTAAATGCTAAACATTATTGTGCAGCACGTAAGATCGACAGCGCACAGTGTGCTTTGAGGTAGGAGCCAAAAAGGGTGTAGTTTGTGTGTGTGTGAGCACCCGTGTGTACACCTGTGAGCATGAGCGCGCTTGTATTTAAAAGGTTCCTTCATGTAATGATCTGCTAGAGGATGTTGGGAGCCACAGTCCTTATATTAATGCTGTAGCTACTTGTCCTCATATGTAGATCATGATTGTTATTCTCTGACTGATAAATTAAAATAAAAACTGTTGAAAAGGTAGCCAGAAATGCACAGGAGGAATCATCAGTACTGAACAGGCCAATCACAATAGCTGCAGGCTGTGCACACCCAACATGCAGCTATATTTGTAGGGAGGTGCCCGTCAGATGATGGGGTAGTTTACTTTGTTGGGTTTCAGAAGGGATTCTAGTTACAATGTAGCTATGGTGTAGATTTCCTGCTGAAGCATAAATCTCTAGTTCAACATGACTTCTTCTTTTTTATAGATTAGTTCAACTGTAAGTAACCAAGGATGGTGCAGCTTGGCTGTCGGTGCATGAGAACTCGACTGAATGTGCTTATACTGGTTTTCTGCAGCATACTGCTCCCCTTGCCTACAGATGCCTATATATATGCTGTAAGTAGAATTGGAGTTTTAAATCATATAATTTGGTAACCTTTGTTTGGAAAGATGAGCCTCAGACTCTTATGAAACTTTTGCCTGTTCTCATAGTGTTTGTATATTGTATTTACAGCATTATAGCAATATTACCAATATATTTGAGGACCGCATTGCTTTGTTTGGATCTGCACTTCCAAAGGATGGAATAATGGTGAGAACTGAGTGTTGAAGGAGGAGTACAGATGGTAAAAAATTTCTTTTATAATGATGCATTTTTTTTTCTTTGTATCTTAGGGAGTTTTGGTTGCCTCTCATCCAGCTAATGCTTGCACAACAATAGACCCTCCCCCACCACTGCCCCCATCTTTTAATGCCACAACTACCAAATTTGTTGTTCTCATCAAACGTTATGACTGCAACTTTGATATAAAGGTAAGCAGAGTTTAACACTGAATATTTGTTGTCTGAGAAGCACACTGCTCTAATGTAAGGAACTTTTTTCAGGTTTTAAATGCACAGCAAGCTGGATACGATGCCGCAATCGTTCACAACATTTATTCAGAAATTCTGCTCAATATGAACTACAGCAATGGTAATTATTTGTGCTATTACCGTATAAACATTGGAAAACAAATATTACAAAAATAAATATTTGCTCTTGTACTGTCCTACTGTGTGTGTCTGATTCTTGTTGTTTTGTATTTTTTTTTTTTTTTCAGAAACTATTGCAGAGCAGATTAATATTCCCTCTGTATTCACCAGCTACTATGCCTCGCACTTTCTTAGGAATTACATAATTCCGGAACAGGGGTAAGGAAGAACAATACCAGTAATATTAAACATAAACTGTAGATTAAACCAACTTTTAATTGTCAGCATTAGATTTGTACCAATCTGGAAACCATTTGGCTTGGCTGCTGATTTAGCTTCTCAGGCAAAGGCCAGTTTTCAGACTTTCCACTGTAGCGAGCTTATATCTTTGTCTGTTATCATGTCACGTGACTAATGCAGGTAAATAAGAAAGAGAATTCTGCTAATCAAATTGCATCTGTGATTGTCAAATGCTTTTGAGATTGAATTTCTGCAAAGTTTTCGCTCTTTTGCTCTGCAACCTCAAACACTGTTGGTCCACAGACCTTAGATTGCAAAGGGAAACCAGAAGGTTTCCAGTACAGAAACTTTGCCTACAGAATTTACATATGTATAACCTGTAGGCAGATCTGTTTATATGTATTAGGTTTGCAGAAACAAACATATTTTTACTTTTTTCTTTTCTTGACTTGCAGGGCGTATGTGATTCTCAAGCCAGACTTTCCTTTTCCGCTTTCCTACTACCTTATTCCCTTCACCGGAGTAGTGTGCCTGATCATTCTTGTGATGTCTGTTGTTTTCGTAAGTATATGCATGAATTGATCTTTTCTGGGTTGTTTATACAGTAACACATGATGAAAGTGGACCAGAGGTAGTAGAGGCTTTTTGTGTTATAAAAGAGTGACCTAACTGTAGCTCAACATATCTCTGTGTGTTTATTCTAATCCAGCTTCTTAGTATCTAATGATAGTTGTCAAACATGAACGCAAAAAACAAACCCAGTGATGTCTATTAGGCAGCTTTTATTAAACTTACAGAAATGAATCTGGTTATTTTCCACTTGCGTAATGTCACCTTCACTTTATCGGTCTCGTCTCTCTGCTCAGCTTAGCTTAATGTGTGGCAAAGTGAGGGGCAGATGAAGAAGAGCACACATGAATAGAGCCTGCCACAAACACATCAGAGGAGAGAAATGACCCTTTTTGTAATAATGAGTACATGAGCATTAAACAGTTCTCCCCCATTTATTTATTTGTTATTTCTTAGGGAGGCAGGCCATGAGGGTTAAGGGAAGTGTTGAGACGCCACTGTAAATCTTTTTTCCATCGATAAAACTGAGCTTTTTTTTTTTCCATATTTCAGATTATACGATGTGTACAATACAGAAAAAGGCTGAGGAAAAATCGTTTGTCCAAGGAACAGCTGAAACGCATTCCAATACACAAGTTCAGTAAAGGTAACCATTTTTGCTGTTATTATAATAAATAATTTTTTTAAGAAGTGACTGTAAATTTGAAGGCTGCGTTTTATTTTTTTTAATCATTTGGGAAGACTTTTACGCGCGTTGAGTTACATGCCTGTTTATGTCTAATGATGTGAGCTGGTAACGTTCAGTCTCTTTCAGGGGATGACTATGATGTGTGTGCAATATGTCTGGATGAGTATGAAGAAGGGGACAAGTTGCGTGTTTTGCCTTGTTCACATGGTAAATATCTGATATTCTGTGTTGATGAGGCACTGAACTTTTTTTTAAGTGCTCAATCATCTAATCCCATCCTTTTTTCTAAAATATGAATGTTTTATCCTTTAAAAACTCTTGTTTAGTATTTTAGTCGTCATCCTCTGGTAGGTTTTTCATAAGTTCCTCAAAATGTTTTTGATTTTCAGCCTATCACTGCAAATGTGTAGACCCGTGGCTCACACAGACCAAGAAGACGTGTCCAGTGTGCAAACAGCGCGTTACCCGCAACAACCCTGAGCAGTCCGAGTCTGAGTCTGAGACAGAAACTGGAGGACGTGGAGAGGAAGAAGGACCAGAGGGTGACGCAGACTCGGAGCGCACTCCTCTGCTTCGACCCTCCAACCCGGGGTCACCCACAGGAAGCCCAGGGGCCTACTCAGCCACCACCACCACAACTACCGCCCAGTGCCTCACCTCCCCTGCACACTGCAACTCACCCATCCTAGGTTATGAAGGTTACTACTCACCGGCGGAGGACACAGACTCAGAAAGTGATGACACAGGAGAGGGCAGGCACCACTCTGACGATGACACAGCTCAGCTCATTGGTAGGGACTGAGAGGAGATCTGATGGCCAGAAATGAGCTACAATGAGATTATTTAGTTTGACCAGAAGGACAAAAAAAGTTTCTATCCTCATAAGTATTGTTATTGGAAAAAAAAATTAAATTGTTTTCAGATTTGTGGCTAGCTTGACAGTTAGTTCACTGATTTAGTGCTGATTGTTAAAAATCTGTCACCCAATAACCAGTGTAGTTCTTTCAAGTGTCATAACAAACGCAGAACCTGCGGTTGGTCAGTTTTACCAAGTGCAATGTTGAGCATAAACCACTGAAATCCACACATTTACTGTAATCCATTAGCTTTCAAGCATGATGTCCGCTGTAACTGGATCCCTAGTGCAGTACAAAATGTCCAGATCACTTACCGATCCATTTTTAGGCAAGAGTGAAATGTCCGTAGATGACGTCTTCGTGGCCAAAGTTGTGCAAAAATGGGATGGGATCTTACCTTGTGCAAGGTTCTGTTTAGGATTAGTAGAGTATGAAGGATTTATGTTGTCTTAAAATTAATAATTCTTATCTTTTATTTTTTTTCTAACAAGGATAATGGGGTGATATTTGTCTTCTTTTTATATTGTAATACCCCTAGTTCTGTTTTCACACATTTTAACTTTGCATCCAAGTTTTCTGAAATATGAGAAGTTAATATTGAATTAAGTCACAGTAAAATATAGGAGATATGTAACGTTACTGCTGCTTTTACATTGTTAATACTCTGCGGTTGTGGACAGTTTAAGGAAACTATTTTTTAGCTTTATACAGTTTGTTGATCAAACTCAGGTTTACACTCCAATAAATTGTCGGTGGCGATAAGAATAAGGTAATGGGGTTGTGGTCTTGTAAAGTGTTTTAGCGTTTTTCCTCGAATCTGTTTAAATGTATGTAATTAAGTTTTTTCTTCTTTCATTTTTTTTTTTGTTTTTATTTTTTATACAACAAAATAGAAAAGAAAAAATTGTAGAACAATAATGTGAGAAACTGGGACACAGGTGGTGGTTTTAGGAAAAGCAGAGCATTGCCTTCTACTGGCCTTCATCTACATGTCTGTGTTAAATGTTTGGAAATTGAACAAAATTGATTGATTGACTCTCCACCCACACTGCTCTTATCGAGCTGTCTTTAAGACTGCTGTTTGGAAAGCTTGCATCTTATTCATCAGTGTGAACATCTGTCGGTGTGTTTTTCTTTTCTTTTTTTAAATAATCAAAAATAAAATGCTTTCCACATGTTTGGCTCCTGTAACGATAACGTAAGCTCGCATAGTCATGCTTGATTTGCACCTGAAAGCCGAGCAGCTGTGGTTTGATTCTCCACTTTCTGAGATGACCTTGGTGAGGTCTTTGCCCTTGATGTTTTTCAAAGAGACGTACAGCTGGAAACCTTTTAAATCTGTTTCTGAATGAATAGGGCTGTCATATCAATACATTCCTTCATTACTGACTAAAAGACTCGACACTTCTAAGATCTCTTTGGGACTTGTTTGCAATAGTCTGTATTGTAAAATATAGAAACTCCTCCTTTTTACAAAATACTTAAACTATCTTTTGTACTGTACTTTTTTTTTTTTTTTGCTCTTTATGTCTCAGTTTTAGAGACTGTTCACCGAAACACACAAACATTATAATGCCCACTCGTTTTTTCGTTCTTTGTTCTTTGTTTTTTAGACTGTGCCTAGGTTATCAGACTTAAATAATAAATGTATTGTGTCAAGTGTAATTTCCATGTGTAAAGCAGGATTGGGAATCTTTCAGATGTTGAAACACTATCCGTGAAAAGCTGCAATAAAGATCTTGTTTGTGGAAGGGTTGGTGATATTAAAGTAGGACTGTGTTACTGTTCATTTAAATGAGAACACTTAAGTAGATCTTCCTTACAAATGGTTATTGACGTGATCATTTTATTAATAAAGCCACTTGAAAAGTTTTGACTTTGTTACTTTGTTATTAGAACACCTGCTATCTTTTATAAATATTTGCAATATAGTAAGGTCAGTAATGTATTATAATAATATTTAAACCATGCTTTTATCAGCTGAGCTGTTCTCATCTGACGTTTTCGTTAGTTACTCTTCTGGTTCTCAGTCTCCTTCTAGTCCTCCAGAAGGGGGGAAATATACCCCCACCTCACTGTTTGTTTGTTTTTTAAAGTTAATCATTAAAAATAATGTTTTACTAATGATCCAAGTTGAATTTAAGTGAAAAAAACAGCATTATTAAACATATTTTTCCTATATAATAAATATTAATCAGCTTCCTTTCCTCCATGTTTTCCCAAAGTTACTCATTTTTGTCCTCCTGCAGAGTCTGTGCTCATGGTCAGCTGATGCTACTTTAGTCAAGAGAGCAGCAGAGCTGACATTTCTTGGTGCAAATTACATCTGAAGATGCATCTGCTGATTTCTTAAAGGCGCTCTTTGACTGGAGCATGGAGAGGAGTAGAACCTTAACTGACGTTACTTCCGTGGGTTTTTTGCATAATTACACTGAAAACCACCCCGATGCATTTCAGATTAAACAGTTAAGATGTGATTCAAGTGCAGACTTTTTGCAGGTTTTGCAAAACTACTTCATTAACACCCACAGTCCCCTGTTTTCAGAGGCTCAAACGTAATTGGACAACGCAACATAATGTTAAGCATAAGCATGCTGTATTGGCTTTAGGTCGGGTGACTGATGTGGCCTTAGACGAATATCCCATTTTAGCAAACTGTTGTTTTTGTGGTTTGCTTTGTGTTGTTATCCATTTGCACTGTGTAGCATCGTCTGATCAGTTTTGCAGCATTTCGCTAAATCTGGGCAGAGGGTACAGCTCTGAACACTTCACAGTCCATCCTGCTCCTTCTATCAGCAGTCCCATCATCAGCACACACAATTTATATAGTCCCTCTGGCACCTCATGCCATAACACTGCCTCCATCATGTTTGTTGTGGTTAGCCGTGGCTCATTAGCTCTTTCTTTCTTCCTTTCTCATAATTCTGTCCTTCTATCATCCTCGTTTAATCTAACAAAAGGATTTTTTACTATTATTTTATTTGTATTATTTCACTAGAATTTCATCTCCTTTAGATGTTTTTTGTTTTGTTTCTTGGTTACATATTGTGATGTCTTTGTTCAAACTATGGAAATAATGCTAAAAAAAATGCTAAAATACAAGTTCAACACTTTGAAGCAATTTAAAATATTATATATGTTTTGTTTGTCATGAAATAACAAGGAACAGGCCTCACCTGGCTATAAAACAGGTGTGTCATTATCCAACAAATGATGGCTGTAAGTCTATGCTCCAACTGGGAAAGATGATTCTGGTTCGACTAAACACTGCCTCAAATAAAATTGCCTGAAATGCCTGACGAGTTTCAGTTTTATGCGGCTGATTATCTACAGCTGGTTTGGGTTTATTGAATTTAAGATCTGAAAAAGTCCAAAGTTTTAACAACAGATCAGAGATGTTATAGAACAGATGTAGAAAAAAAACTTACAGAAAACGATGACATTTAAGAAGTAGTTTATTAGATCTCACACTATTGCATTTTACTTTCACTAGACAGTGAACCTCCAAATATATCCTTTCTTTGTTCGTCCTTTGAACCTTAACTGGTGCCTCATGTAGTCCAGGATAGCAAGTGGAGTGGAGATGATGTGCAGGTGATAAGGACTCCCCAGAAAAGCCTGTGAACATGTGAATAGTAAAAACTGTTATTTTCTCTTTTATTTCTACAATATTATTATGATTATTGTTAGGATAATAAAAGCATTGCCTGACAATACACTGATAATAATATTATCAATTAAAGAATTAATTAAAGCTGCTTATGGAAGGAGTGCAGGGCATCTAGGATATCCAGAACCAGATCTAATAACTTACTTTCATCTGAGGTAAAAAAAAAAAAAGAAGCTGTTTGCATTTTTTTGATAATTTCAAAAAACCTTTGAACCTTAAACCACTTTGTTTGTTTCATATCAACATAATTTGTAAAGTAATATCAGATTAAATTATTTTAGAAGGAAGTTAAAACTCGCCCAAGGAATAGTTCTGCTGAAATGAAAATTAAAGTAAATGCATATCACACTAGGGTGTAAGTTCTCTTGGTACAGTCAATAAATTACCTCTGGTTTTTATTTCTGTGATGAAAGTCAGCAAATAAAGTCACAAGAAAATGTACTTTACCTCATTGTCGTCCTGCGAGATCTTTCTGGAATCCAGAAGCATAATTAAAGTTAAGACTAACAGAGTCTTGTATAGGTTCTTCTGGTTTAGAGGAGAACTCTAAATGTGACGATGCGCTGTCTGAAATGAATAAATTCTCGCCTCATGTGGAAACAAACTTAAAGAAACAGACTTGCCTTTAGTCCCGAACATTATCCATCCGGTGGCTAACCTATGCATGGCTATCATGTATCCGGGGTATAAAAAGATTTATTCAGCTCAAATGTGAATTGGCTTTTCTTTAACACAGCAGGTAACATCATTAAAGGAACATGAAATACTGAAATTAACAAGGATTAAATGGCTTGAATTCATCGTATGCATAAAGCCCTAATGAATCAAGTCTTAATGAGTAACCATAAAACTGACAGGCAGGGTACGGCTTACAGGGAGTGCAGAATTATTAGGCAAATGAGTATTTTGTCCACATCATCCTCTTCATGCATGTTGTCTTACTCCAAGCTGTATAGGCTCGAAAGCCTACTACCAATTAAGCATATTAGGTGATGTGCATCTCTGTAATGAGAAGGGGTGTGGTCTAATGACATCAACACTCTTATATCAGGTGTGCATAATTATTAGGCAACGTCCTTTGCCTAATCAAGAGTGAGTCTTGATGGGCCAGATGGATGGGCCCGTGGCTGGATTGGTAAAGGGCAGAGAGCTCCAGTCCGACTCAGACGCCAGCAAGGTGGAGGTGGAGTACTGGTTTGGGCTGGTATCATCAAAGATGAGCTTGTGGGGCCTTTTCGGGTTGAGGATGGAGTCAAGCTCAACTCCCAGTCCTACTGCCAGTTTCTGGAAGACACCTTCTTCAAGCAGTGGTACAGGAAGAAGTCTGCATCCTTCAAGAAAAACATGATTTTCATGCAGGACAATGCTCCATCACACGCGTCCAAGTACTCCACAGCGTGGCTGGCAAGAAAGGGTATAAAAGAAGAAAAACTAATGACATGGCCTCCTTGTTCACCTGATCTGAACCCCATTGAGAACCTGTGGTCCATCATCAAATGTGAGATTTACAAGGAGGGAAAACAGTACACCTCTCTGAACAGTGTCTGGGAGGCTGTGGTTGCTGCTGCACGCAATGTTGATGGTGAACAGATCAAAACACTGACAGAATCCATGGATGGCAGGCTTTTGAGTGTCCTTGCAAAGAAAGGTGGCTATATTGGTCGCTGATTTGTTTTTGTTTTGTTTTTGAATGTCAGAAATGTATATTTGTGAATGTGGAGATGTTATATTGGTTTCACTGGTAAAAATAAATAATTGAAATGGGTATATATTTGTTTTTTGTTAAGTTGCCTAATAATTATGCACAGTAATAGTCACCTGCACACACAGATATCCCCCTAAAATAGCTAAAACTAAAAACAAACTAAAAACTACTTCCAAAAACATTCAGCTTTGATATTAATGAG
The DNA here is from genome assembly GCF_018398535.1 of Haplochromis burtoni. Taxonomy (NCBI): domain Eukaryota; kingdom Metazoa; phylum Chordata; class Actinopteri; order Cichliformes; family Cichlidae; genus Haplochromis; species Haplochromis burtoni. Next base: position 864,927 of record NW_024582417.1, read on the forward strand.
TTTTTTGGGTTCATTGAGAACATGGTTGTTGTTCAATAATAAAATTATTCCTCAAAAATACAACTTTCCTAATAATTCTGCACTCCCTGTATTCTGGAATAATCACATTAATAATGTAGATGATATATGATTCAACAATTAATTTTAAATTATAGAAACACTTCAAGGAACATGGTATTGATGAGTGTTCAATAGAACATAAGGTAATCCCACAGCAATTTTACAGTCATACAGTATGTCTTGTATACATTTTTCAATGGACTCATCTTGGATAAGAGTTATAGAACCCTAAAGACAGCGAATCCAGCAAAATGTATTGGATTTAATTTATTTCTTCTAATAGTATCCAGTCGTTTTCTTCATACACAGTCTCCTGTTTCCAGAGCTCAAAGGCAAGTGGACAATTATCTAAAAGCAGTTTTATGGCCAAGTTGGACCTGTTCCCTTATTACGTCGTGGCAAATTTGTCAGATTAAATATAAACACTTGTTTCCAAGTGTTTGCCATTTGGTAGCTTTTCAAGAGGTTGATGCAGGTGAAGACACAGCAAAAGCTTGTTTTGCAAAATCAACATTCTGGTGAATTCTGATGAAGTTCTGGTCAACTCAGCAACACCAAAGAGACCTGAAAGGCCATAGAAGACCACTAAAGCAGGGCGCATTGCCTTCAGGTTGCATGGTTTCAAAGACAATTTCTCTACTTTTAAGATTAGGCTTAAAACTTTCCTTTTTGATAAAAGAAAAAGGGCTGGATCAGGTGGACATGAATCCTCCCTTTAGTATGCCGCAATAGGTCTAGGCTGCTGGGGGCTTCCTGTAATGCACCGAGCGTTTCTTCCTCACTCACTTCTTTTCACTCGCTGTTATTGTTCATCTCTGGCTCTCTTCCACTGTGTGTCTTTTGTCTGGTCTTCCTCCCCTATATTTAACACGCTATCCATTAAATTGAATTGAACTGAAGTGAATACAGAGGGAAAACTATAAAAAAATATTGAAGAAGTACTGATGTGTTATAATTTGTGTGTTATACGTAGAGAATGAGAATGAAAATTCTGAGCTGAAAAAGGTGAGGGGATAAATATACATGTTTAAGACCTACGTTCCATTTATTATCCATATTTTCCAATGCATTTGCAGTGTTGGGCTTTCACTTTTATCTCCCTTTCTTGATTATTCCTCTTGTATATGTGTTTTTGGTTTGGGTCTATGAAAACCATGTCTGGTGTGGGCTGAAATAATCTTTCCCTTTAAATTATGTGTAAACATACTATCAAAACAGAAGATTTTCTAAACGGTGTGAAAGATGGAAAACTAAGCGTTCTGGGGTGCAAACCTCCACCAAGTCAGTTCACTCTCTGGTCATAAAAATTATCTAGGAAAGGTAATAGATAATAGGTATAATAATAGGTAAATAACTGGAAATGAATAACTTGAACTTATTAAATAGCTTTTTACATTACTTTCTTTAAAGATATAACACATTTTAGGGTCAACTTGAAAGAAAGACAGATACGGAACGTAATAGTGAGCTCAAATATAAAATGTGATGCAAACTATAATGTGATGTTTAAAATCCTCATATACCAGTAGCATTTCCTAAATGTTACCAGTACAAACAAATGCAGTATAAAAGACATTTTATGAATGTTTGACTTTATTTGACCTTAAAGAAAATCCAAAGTAATGTAATATTTAGAATCCCCATATATCATTCCCTTTATGCCTATATGTGGTCAGTAGAAAGAATAGCAGTAAGAAACATATTTTTAAATAGCTCTATATAGCATTATTATCCCGTTGACCTTCAGATCAATCTATTGACCTTGAAGATAAGGTCAAATGTGACATGATATTTTAAATCTTTCTATATGTTGACAACACACACTGCACTTTTAATAATCATAGTTTCTAAGTGATAAGGATTTTTGTCTATTTTTGACCAATAAATCATTAATTTGACCTTGAAGACCTTGGAGGATGTAAGCCAGATTTGAATGGTTTGGTCATGTGACCCCAGTATACACTCCTAAAAAGTTCGATCAAAAGTCATTCAAAACGTTTCGAGTTGTTGTGTTTACAACCAAAAAGAATGACACGCACGTAAACGCTACCTAGGCGGAGGTGATAAATTGTGGCTTACACTCCAAACCAGGTGGTGGCGCTAATTCCATGTTTAGTTGTTCACCAATTTCCAAGCGAAGAACAAGAAGACGTGAAGGCTACGGAGAAAGAGGGAGACGAACGAGATTACCATACCAACGAGTAATTGTTAAGGTATTATCGTAATTATTGACTTTTCCTCAGTTATATCAGTTGGTCTGTTATTTAGAATAAGACAGGTCTGTAGAATGAGACCGTAATTCAGTTTATTTCATTTAATTTTATTTCTGTCATTTTATTTTCAGCTAACACACAGCTAGCGTAATGGCTAACGATACATGGCTGCATTATCGAGGGTCCTAACTCGCCCTGAAACACGAATTTACAGGTTTTGTTTTGACTGAAAGACTCAAACCTGTATCTCCGGATAGCTACTAATTTTGATCTGTTGGTTTTTTTTTGTTTGTTTTTTTTTTTGTAAATTTTGTAAATCCCAGTCTGATGATATCAATGATCGCTATTATGCAAGACAAAGGAATCACTTTACGGCAAGTTAAGCATGTCGTCTGTGACAGACTATCTGCATTTCCTTGTTCACGGTCCCCCTTGTTTGAATGACTGCCGTCACCAAAATCCTTTTGAATTAGAAGGTCAAATATTAATAGTCACTTGTTATAAGTACCGTCCCGGTCTCCACGTGGCAACCCCACATACTGAAGACAAAATAAAGGAAACAGTTTCCATGGCTTATAATGAGAACAATATTCAACGAGAACAATCTTCATGGGGGGCATTTTGCTGACATGGTTTACTGACTTGTCACTTAAAAGGAAGATGCACATGTGTTTTGAGTTGTGTTACATCAGAGCAGTTTCTTCTTTTGAGATGTAAATTAGAGCAGGGCGATATGGCCAAAAATATTTATCACGATATATATTTGAAAATTTGCGATAACGATATAACCGACGATATAATTGATGCGAGACAAAATACAACTCCACAACATTACTAGCGCAAAAAGACAACCTTCCATTTATTTTCACTTAAACAAGAAGCTGGTTTTTATGTACATTAAAGCTTTATAAAAATGTAACAGTGCAAATGCAAATTCCTTGCTGAAAGTTTAACCAAAAGGCATTTCCAGTAGAAATGGGCTGACATATCCTGAGCATAACCATGTATAATATCCACTGAAGTTAAAAAGAGGTGCTTTGCAACATTAAACTGCAGTGTGCAGTACGTATTTTTCGGACCATAAGGTGCACGGATTATAAGGCACATTAAGCGAAACAAAGCAGTCAGATAAATCAAACTTTATTAAACTCATTCTTCTTGCTTCCTCCACTTCTGTACCATTGATTCATTAATGTTGAATTCTCTGGCAGCTGCTCTATTCCCATGTTGTTGCAGTATATTAATGACTAACCTCGTATTGTGGATGGATTATCTCAGTTGTTCTCCTGACTGAAGTTTGGTCCGTTTACAGCATCCTGCCATGCGATTGCATTTGTCTCTAACCATGAAAAACCTTCACGTTAACTTTTATAAGTGGAAAAGTGTTAGTGTTCGTCCTCCAGCTTCACTGTTTATGTTATGCTAACATAGCTGTGTCGCTAGCGATCACGTAGCACATCATTATATACCAGCTAGCCCAACTTCAGTAACCCTACAAACGTCACTGCTGTTTAGTTTCCTGTCTTCATTTATGTTGGAAGTGATAGCAGAGCTGTACGTTTGAATTTTTTTCAGAAATCTCTCAGTCAGAACATGCTATATCATGCTTAGGTAACTAGCGAAACTAGCGAGCTAACTTCCGCTAGCTTCCTGCTAACTTCTAACTCCGTTAAATGTAATAAATTTTGTTTTCATGGATGCCTGGAAGTTAAACTTCATAGTTACACCTGGTAAAGCAGCAATGCTGATCGTTTTATTAAAGATGAAAGAATTTAGACAGTTTTTAACTCTAGTGATGCTGCAGTGTTGTTTGACCTGAAGCATACGGAGTTTAGGACCCAGATTACTCCCAGATTTAAGAGCATCTTAGTCCGACAAATACGACAATAACGACGGCCGCTTGCATGTTCTGCAAAAAAATGTGCTTTGTTGTGTATCTGACGGACAAACACCAAACCAGTTCCACATCACTGAAGTTGCACCATTTTTACAAACCAATTCTGGTTCATCTGTTTCACTCAACAATCGGCCATGTGCGTATGAAAACAAAGGCACTGCGCATGCGCGTTTTACTCCCATTCTATCGCGATATTTCATTTTCCTATCGTTGCCTAACATTATACCGGTATTACCGTGAACGGTATAATATGGCCCAGCCCTAATGTAAATCATAAACTTTGGCTTTGCACTTATCAGGTCTTAATATAAAAAGTAAAGCCTTCCTTAAAACGATTCTGCTTGTAGCCATCTTAATAATAATCAATGGATACTACACGTGATCTGGATTTTCTTTCTTCGTGCAGATGGGAGACAGTGATGATGACCATGATCGCAGGAGAAGGGACAAATTCAGACGGGAGAGAAGTGACTATGACCGTTCAAGAGAGAGAGAGGACCGGCGCAGAGATGACTGGAATGACAGGTTAAAAAGAGAGATGCTATTGGGCACAAGCCAGATTCAGTGAAACCTGATACAGCCAAATCATATTCAGATGAACAGCTAAATGCTAATAAATTGTAGCTCTTTGCTGCTCTTACACTGAGTAAAGTGGATATTAAAGATAGACTTGTGTGTTTCTTACCTTTTTTTCTTTCCTCATGTTTTCTCTCCTTCCTCTGATTGTGATCATTGGTCCAGGGAGTGGGATAGAGGCAGGGAGCGGCGAAGTCGTGGAGAGTACAGGGATTATGATAGAGGTCGAAGGGAGAGATTTACCCCACCCAGACACGACATGAGTCCCCAGCAGAAACGCATGAGAAGAGACTGGTAGGATTCGCAATGTTACTATTGCACAATCTCTGTAACCATCTTTTATTTTACTTAAAGCCCCTTATCCGTTCCTGGCAGGGATGACCATGGTGGAGACCCCTACCGTGGTGGGTATGACTTGGGTTATGGTGGTGGAGGAGGGCCCAGCTATGGACCACCACAACATTGGGGCCATCCCGACATGCACCTCATGCAGCCTCATCAAGGCATCCCCATTCAGGCCAGGTAATTAATTTAAGTTCAGTTTTGAAGTTAAATGTTACTTTACATATCTTTAAAGATATTTTTAATGTTGTTACCTCAGATATGTCTTTTTGCCAACTAGCTTCTTGGCTAGTCAAAGCTCCATCCAACATATCTTTCTTTCATTAGGCTTGGTAACATCCACGACTTGGACTTAGGTCCTCCTCCTCCAATAATGAAGAGCTTTAAGGAGTTTCTGCTGTCCTTAGATGATTCTGTGGATGAGACTGAGGCCGTCAAACGCTACAATGAGTACAAGATCGACTTCCGGCGACAGCAGATGCAGGACTTCTTTTTGGCTCATAAAGATGAAGAGTGGTACGATCTCAGATGCCTTTACTACATAAGACCTTATCAAGAATATAATTTCTTTATTATAGTCATAATATAATTATTGCATCGACAGATCCATTAGCATTACTTAAGCTGTTACTTTTTGTTGTCCTCACCAAATATAATTGGCTCTTTATTTCTTTATTGGCCTTTTCATCATTTTAGGTTTAATTGCTATTTAAAGGCAAATATAATAGGCTGAGCCTGGTCCTTTTGGTGGGTTTATCTTAGAATTCTATTCAAAAATTCAGATGATGTTTTTATTTGTAATTGATGGCTAATGAAATTGGTACATTAAAACAAGGTGCATGTATATGCCATCTCCGTTATGTTCTTGTTAAACTCTGGTGCTGTTAATGCACACAAATCAAAAGCAGTGGAAAGGCGTTTGGTATGGCAGTGGAAAGGCGTTTGGTATGACAGTTTCACCCAGTACGAGGACCAGGCACACACAGTTAATTTATAACTAATGACTGTTGCTATAGTACTTGTTGACAAAATAAGAAAATCAACCCAATTTCAACATTAGTTTATATTTGTTATAAATGTATTTTAGGAGTTAAATTTCTTTTATCCATAAATATCCATAGTTCCTTAGGCAGGAATACAAATATTATCACTAGTCAAACATTGGGTATAGAAAAAAAATCTAGGAAGTAATGTGTGTTAATTGTTTATTGTCACTCTCGTGTAACGAAATTGTTTAAAGTCATCATTTGGTGCTTTGACCAAAACGTCTTTGTTCCTTGGGTTGATTGTCTTATTTGGAGTAACACAAGATTCGTAATTGTGTGCTGTCTGTTAATGCTTTGACACTTGTTTCACAGGTATCATGCAAAATTATTCTGTTTTGTCATAACCCATTTTTCTTCCCTTCATTTCAACTACTACGTTGACGACGATTTTTTTCAAGATGAGAAAAAGTGGAGCTCATCCGCAAGAATCGGTCTTAGACAGACAGGGCATGCACTGCGCACAATGCAGTTGCTCTTAGACACACAGTAACAGGGATTTTAGATAGACAGCCATGTAGTCGTCCGCACACGGAAATTTTTTTTTTTCTTGTTTTATCCTTTTTCGACACAATTTTCTTTTTATATTCGGATCAAATCCCAAAACCGAATTTGTGTGCATACAGACACACCATTGGGGTGAAGTGGAGCGCACTTTCACAGAAGAGACCCCGCTCTCTGTATTTATTTGTTATTAAACTGGCAGAACAAAAGGTAACTGTAGTCCACTTAATGCTAACATTTTTAATGTGACATTTTGAATATGTAAATGTTTAATTTGATCATCTCTGTTGTTTTTTTCCTGCCTTTTTTTTCTTTCTTTTTTGGTGAGTTAATCTCAAATCTTCTAACATTGTTGAGTAATTGGCTATGAAGACCACAGTCAAAACATAGAATTACAGAAAATTATAATAACTAGGATATACTGAAGACAAATTAAAGTTTTGTCATATGCTAGATTGCTTATTGAATTGGAGTTGTTTAACATAAAAAACCCTATTCAGAATAAATGTTCTGTTAAAAATGTGATTAGAAGAAACTAAAAAAAAAAAAGTGTAAAATACACAGATGTAACGTAGGCTTGTAATATTTATTTGTTCTCTAACTTTTGCTTCCCGCTCATCCCAACCCCCATCATTCTCTCCCCAATCTGTTGTGGACGCCCAACTCTGGACACAGGTTCCGATCCAAGTACCACCCTGACGAGGCCAGACGACTTAAGGCAGAGGCCCAGAGGGCTCTGCACAACCGCCTGAATGTGTTCATTTTCCTAATGGAGAACGGCTGGTTTGATAATGTCTCCCTGGACATTGAACAGACCCCAGCCATCATCAAAGTTTTGGATGCAGGTGAGGTCTCAAACAACTTAAAGAGCATTGTTAACCTGTGGAGTTTTCATTTGTATCTACAATTAAGTCTGCTTTTACAATAAAAGCAAAAATGATCTGACCTAATTGCATGGATTGTACTTAGAAGAGTACTTCTATGGCTGAACCATAACGTTCTTTCTGCATTTCAGCTGTGATAAAAATGGAAGGGGGCACAGACCATGATCTTCGCATCTTGGATCTGCCATCTGAAGAGGAAGAAGACAGAGAGAAGTCAGCATCTATTTCCAGGGGCACTGAAGTTCCCAAGAGAGAAGACCTCAAAGCTTTGGGTAGTGACTGCAAACCAGTGGAGAAAGACAGAAATGAGAAGGTATGTGTGCTCTGTTAGACAGGCGGTAGACATTTCATGAGGCTCTGTTGATGACAATGAACTGTGCCACAGGAGGGTAGTGACTCAGCCAGCACAGAGAAAGCTGCCACAGCAGAAGGAGAGAATGTGAAAGAGGAGGCAGAGAAAGAACCAGCAAAAGAAATTCCTGAACCTAAGAAAGTAAGTGTTCCTTCTGATACTGAATTAGTTCTTACCAAGAGAAAGAAATAAATTGAACTGGTCTGATTGTTTTTCAATTTGATTGTTTAGCCAAGAAGAAAGAGGAAGCGCAGCGGGGACAGCGATGATGAAGCCAGCGCCTCAGAGAGTGACTCGGACTCAGATTCAGACTCCAACTCTAACTGCTCTGACAAACCAGTGAAGAAGGAAGAGGAAGACAAGGATGAGGAGGAAGAGGAAGGTGAAGGTGAGAAATCATGCCTGTAGTGTCTGGTTATACATTTTCAGGAGTATAATATGTATCTTTCTGTAATTTAGCACTCATCAAATAAATCTCCCTTTCCAAATGATTCAGAGGAGAAACCTAAGGAGAACTCCGAGGAGGACAAGAAGGAAGAGAAAAAGCCTAAAGATGACTCTCCTAGACCACGGCCTCTCCACAGGACTTGCTCTCTGTTCATGAGAAGCATCGCTCCCACCATCTCCAAGGCTGAGATTATTGCTGTGAGTTGTATAAAAGAAGCGTACCTATCAGATCCAGATCTTTAAGTGCACTAAACAGATGCGTGTCCTGGTTTAAACTGAGCGTGGTTTCTTTTTCTTCTCAGCTGTGTCGACGTTACCCTGGGTTTCTGCGTGTTTGCTTGTCTGATCCTCATCCAGAGCGCAGGTATGAAAAATGAAAACTTTGCATTATTTGCTACACTAAAGTGTAAATGGTTGGATTAGTGTAGTCATTCATTACTTTGACATGAAACCTGCACCGTTTCAGGTTTTTCAGACGTTGCTGGGTGACTTTTGACCGTAGCGTCAACATCAAAGAAGTCTGTTGGAACCTTCAGAACATTCGGGTAAGTGCACCAGTCATAAGTGTTGGCACTGCTATAACTTTGTGTTGCAGGTGGTTTTAGAGATGCAGAGATCGTTCAAATTTCAGCTGAGGCCTTTACCAGTCTGTTTTTACCCTTCACAGCTGCGAGACTGTGAACTGGCACCGGGGGTGAACAGGGACCTGGCTCGGAGGGTGCGTAATGTTAATGGCATTACTCAGCACAAGCAGATTCTCCGCAATGACATCAAGCTGGCTGCCAAGCTCATTCATGCCTTGGATGAGAAAGGGGAACTTTGGAGCAACAAGTCCCAGGAAGAAGGGCAGAGCAGTGAGGTATAGTACCTGTACCCATGCAATTTAACAGATTTTTCTCAAGTTATTTGACCATCATCATCATTTGTGGGGTTTTGTTATTTCCACAGTTGCCAGCGCAGAACCCCATCCTGAAGAATATTACCGATTACCTGATAGAGGAGGTCAGTGCTGAGGAGGAGGAGCTTCTGGGCTCCGGGAGTGGAATGGATTCTGAGGAGGGCATCAAGGAAGGAAACCCTGCAGAGATGACTGTTGAGAGGGATGACAAACTTGTCAAGGTCATTACTTTACCACACTTAGAACAGTTTAAGATATAATATCCATCTGATCTTCTCTTTTAAAAGTGGGTTTCTCCATTTGTATCTTCACTGTGCTAGGCCTGTCAATTTTGCCATGTGTTGTTTCAGGTTTTGGATCGTTTGGTCTTGTACCTCCGTGTTGTGCACTCAGTTGACTACTACAACACCTGTGAATACCCCAGTGAGGATGAAATGCCCAACCGATGCGGCATGATTCATGTACGTGGACCCATTCCTCCCAACCGCATCACACATGGAGAAGGTCAGTGTTCTTCCCTTTTCATGTTACGTGACACAAAAGAGACCTCTGGGATGAAAAAGTACATGTTGACTCAGCTGTAGTGAAAATCAATCTTCCAACATCCTGAAGTTGACGTGAATTTTAACTGTTGTGTTTGCTAGTTAAACATTTGCTGTGCTTAGACTATTTTGCCACCTATCATAAACAGTGCAGGCAATGCAGATTGCAAAAAAAGTTTAAGTGAGGATTTTAAAGTTTTAGTGTTGATTCAGAATTTAATAAGATGACATCCCCTCATTCAACAGTGCAACAGTGGGAGAAAATGATGGAGGAGAAGTTGGCCCCCTTGTTTAGTTTAAAAGAAGTCTTGTCTGAAGAAGAGGGGGTGAAGATGGGCCGCAAGGACCCTGAAGAAGAAGTGGAGAAGTTTGTGTCTGCCAACACACAAGAACTGGGAAAAGATAAATGGCTCTGCCCTCTAAGTGGAAAGAAATTTAAGGTTGGCACTTGGAATGAATAGTATTCAGGACTGTACAGCATGACCACAGTCAATGCATTTTATTAAACACAAAGGAGATATACCAGTAGTTTTTGTTAGAAGTTCTGTTGTAATTTAAAAATAATAATAATCAAGAATTATTTCTGTATATATTTTTTATTTTTTTTATTTCAAATCAAATTCAAGGGTCCAGAGTTTGTACGGAAGCACATCCTCAACAAACATGGGGATAAAATTGAAGAAGTGAAAAAGGAGGTTAGTTTCTTCAACAATTTCCTGATGGATGCCAAGAGGCCATCACTGCCAGAGATGAAACTTCCTCCTCTTCCAGGCCCAAGCCAAGGTCGGTTTGAGATTTTTGTCTAATCAACCCAGAACTACAGATATTCTTCAACAGAGATAAACAGAATAGTAAGAAAAAGATACACTGGGCCCGTTTCATCTTGCAGGTTTGCTCAGTCCCAGTTTGCCGTTTCCTCCCCAAGGTCCTCAGGGTCCAATGGGCTTTGCACAGCCTCGTCCTCCTCTGATGGGCTACGGTGGTATGTTCTGAATTTACCTTTTTATACTAAAAATGAGAATGTGCTTTCCAGTCAAGTCGCAACACTTTTTCTTTTTTCAAATTAAAATCATTTTTTGAAGCTGGTGGGCCTCCTTATCCACCCAACCAATATGGTGGAGGCAGAGGCAACTATGACAACTTCCGCGGACAAGGTGAATACCTGGGTAAGCCGCGCAACATCAGGTGAGACCGCTGTACGTGTCTTTATTTTGCTACAAAAATTTTCTTTTTTCTGCTAATGTGGAAGTTTGAAACTCCCTTTAAAAGATCGTTTCTACTGTTTTTCTGTTTGCATTGCCATCCATTGCAGAATGTCACGAGGTGACCCACGCAACATCATTGAGTACCGTGACCTGGATGCACCAGATGATATGGACTTCTTTTAGAAGGTTCACATTTTTTGCTCTTTACCAGTGTTGTGTTCTGCCTGCTTTTTGGAGTAATGAGATTATTTCATTTCTTAAAAGGCTTGTTTTGTAATTATTGTGCAACCAGAACTGCTGTAAACAGATTCATTAATAAAGTTGTGATCAAATTACAATAATAAGTATTAAATTACTTGTGAAGTCGATCTGATATAAAAAGAAGTAATCTGTGACAAAGTGCATCATAATTTTTTAGTGGATCTTAAATAATACACAGCTTTTTTTGGGGGGGGGGTACAGCTCAAAACAACACAATATCCAGTAAGATTTTTTTCTTTTGTTCATGAAACTAGTGGGATTGTTTTAATAATGCAAACAAAAAAGGAAAAGTATGTCATGTTATGAGATAATAATTGAATCATTCCAAATATGTACAGCTTTCAGAAACACGTGAGAAATTTTTTTCAATATGTTGTTAAAGTTATTGCCAAACATGATTAAACTAATAATCCTCCAGTGTTTTCCATACAAACAGCAGTGCCACATAAAGGCTTCACGTCATAATTATTTAAAACATGTGATGAGCAGTTTTAAATACAGGCACATTTTTATAGACTGATGATCACAGGAAACCTTCAATGTTAATATAGGTCCATCACGTCAGATCCATAGTGACTCCAAGTCGTATTTAGTGCAAACAGTTTATGTCAAAATATCTAAATTATCCGAAGCTCGTGATTTTCTGAAAGTCCGCAGCTGACCTTGTGTTCGTGGAATAATTTGGAAAGGGCCTCCATGTAAAGTCTGTGATAATGGTCGACTTCCTCGTCTGTGGGCGTGACACGTTTCGGCACTGAGATTGGACTTCCCACTGAAAAGAGTACAGTGTGAGAATAAAATGGGCTCAGTACATAAAAGTGGTATTGGCTATTTAAAGAATAATAAAATACCCACCAACAGTCGTGATTGGAGTCCTGTAGGGCATGAGAACAAAGCGCTCACCGACAAAGAGACACGGTGCAAAGCCCATGATTTTTTTAAACAAGTCCTGTAACCTGCGACACAGACTGCCCTCTGCGAAAATCACCTGCTGGTAGAGCTCATTCTCCCCGAATGAATAAACAGGCACCAGATCAACACTGTGGAAGGTCAGAGTTCAGGTTTGTTCAGGTTTCAGTGTTTTACATATTTATATATTTTCTTTCTTAGTGTATAATTCTCACCCCAACTCAAGGGCCAGTCTGACAAATCCCTTTCTTTCCTTCATGACCACTGTGTTGAGTCCGGGAGAGGATGCCAGAGACTCAGCAGCGCCCCCTATCACAATTACCACTGCATTCCCTTTGCCGCTTTTTGAAAGGAGGTGGACCAGGCTTGGTTTGCTGACTGGGTAAAGTCCTTATCAGACAGAGTAAGAACATCAGTAGTTCAGGTCAGGAGCATAACAGGGACTTTTTTGTTAAGCTGTAACATGCAGGTCTACACTGTCAACAGGCTTTCAAATTCAGTTAGCATCAGTAACATGTAGGTATTCTTTCTTCCATTTGCATTCCACAAAGTAAAATCACTTTTTTCTGCAGAACATGAACTGTATACTGTAGTATGATCAATAAACTGCTGTTTCGGCCTAATGCAAAATGCTTCTCGGACTAAGAAACGGAGTAGTTTAGTCCCCTTGCTAAAACATGCGATAAATACCTGCACTCATGATGTACTCCCTAAAGAATGGTATCCTGAACAGGCCCGCCAGCATCGCCAGGCTGGCTCGCACCCCAGGAAATGCCTCAGCAAAGCCACAGCTCTCCGTGCTGAAGCAGGTAAAGGCTCCAGTACACATGATACCATGTGGGTGAGAACCTAGGATGTAGTTTTTGTTTGGATTCAGCTCTGCTGTCTTGACCAGCTAAGAAAGAACATTGACACAAGAAGGTTAATGTTGGTGATCATGGATGTTGCTGCTGTTAAACAGCCATGCCCATTTTCACTCATCTGACTGAGGCAAAGATTAGACACTTGTTCTTGCAGGCTTTTGACTGTTTCCAGTGCTTCAAGTGTGCACTGGAGTAAAAATGTATCTTTCCGTACCCCAAAAACATCCCAACATGGAATTCAGTTGGACATTTCATAGGGTTTGAGATTTTTGAAAATATTAGCTGTCCTGTACACAGTAAGCATCTGTGTGTTGGAAGCAAATGTAAACAGATCTAAAGATATTTGCCCAAAACTTACTTTAACAGGAAAGTAGTCTCTCATGTGCTCCCATACCTTCCACTTTCTCACAGACATCGTTCTTCTGCCCCCTGATGGAGACATTGAAAACCTTAGAAACACTGAGTGTCCCAGTTTCACAGTGCACGTTAGCAAAGCTAAAGAGTATCCTGATGTGATCACTAGTATGCAAAAACTGTATACTAAATACTAAGAGTTATAAAAACAATGGTAAAACTAAAATAAAGCTATTTTTAAGCAGCAAACCCATTTAATGTAGCCAGTATACATGTATATACTGTAAATCATAATTTTTGAGTGTGCTGTTACACACTTTAAAAGGTAGGCCTTTTATTAGTGTATAAACTGCATATTTTGTTTTTCGTATCGTCATTATTTTCATGCATACTTGAATTTCTTTACCTCTTTCGGGTTTATGCCAGTCCATCACCAACCATACAAAGTAGAGAGCAGACAGCGGCCACAGAGAGGTAAACATAAGATACACCATCAGTATGATACAAGCCACTCCTGGAGATGGATGTTTTTCATGCCATGTCGACCAGCATTGGAGTTGGGAAGGAGCAAGAGATTTATTTTATGAGTTAATTAATAATGCAATTAATACACTGATGTTTGTTAGGAAATCATTAAAAAAGGATAGTATGGCAACTTCTTACCCAAGAGGAGAAAGCTTAGCACCCACTGCAGAACACTTATTGACTCTAAAAACTCCTTCAGCTGAGTTTTTTCTCGAGTCATTCTTGCAACCTGGAGGCCAAACCATCATTTTTCAGCTATCAATAACATTTTAATGCGGACTCTCATTTAGTAAAGGTCACGACTGTAATGAATAGTATAGCGTATGGCCTTTGAAACGGCAAAAGTGGCTTTATCCAAGATCATAAAATTTTAAATAGATGACTTTATGACAGACAACCGATTTCATTGATGACCAGCACATAAGCATGTACTCTTAAACTTCCTTTAGGGAAGAAAGAGGCTTGAAACCTTGGCAGACATGCAGGAGCCTGATCAAATGACTCGCTTATGAACAAGCTCACAGGCAAACTTACACGCTAGATTTTTTTTTAACCTGCTTAAAAGTTAAACTATTAGCAGCCCAGCCTAGTAACGCCGTAAAACAAGACCTAACCCTAACCAAAAGCAACTTTTATGCTGCAAAGTTCCATAAAATGTTGTATTTTACCTTAGTAGAGTTAATTCCAAAGTTAATTTGAATGGATGCAGATTCGTTGCTTCCCCGCAGATCAGCACTATGCACTTTGACCAGACCGTGTACAGCTGCTGATAACAACTCCACTCACCCAATACTTTGTGACACAAGTAACTTATGTCAGAGATAAACACAGCAAACGTTAATGGGATTTAATAAGATACTGCAGTTATTTAATCTTTCTACTTTTACATACAGTGATTTAATTTTATTTTGCCCTTTTTGTCTTTGGTCTGGTGATCATCAGGATTACATGTCAGTCTCTTTAGCTGGTGTTATTTCTAGGAATCGTCTCATGCAGCTTCACAGCCACTTCACTTGTAAATTACATAAAGCAGACTTCCCTATAAGTCTTCTCATGAGCTGATGCTGATTTTCCTGTTACTGTAAATGTCATGAATGTGTTTCTCTCCTAAATGTTGTTCTTGCTCACTGATTTACTGAGATCATTTCTACATGCCTGCCTGGTGATAAGGCTCTGCCCTGAAAGCTCAGCATTTCCTGCATGGTTCAGGAAAGTCAAGTGATTGTGCCCTATGCAGCACTGAGAGATTTCTATTGTAAAATAATGAGGAATAATGAACTGGTATAGCAACAGTGAAATAGTTTGGCATAAAGGATCAAATAAGGAAAGAGTGAGGCTTAGATTCAGACTGATCAAGTTTGTTTTTTTTGACAAACTGATATTAAAAATGAGACATTCAGAAATAAACCACAGCACAGACCTTGCTCTCCTCTTCTTGCACATTTGCTCCTGTCAATCAAAGATTTAATGCAAAATCTTATACTTTATTTTGAAAAATTTGAATAAGGGGAGCAATTTTTAAAAATCTGACTTTCTCAAGTGGCGGTTTTCTCCATCAGCATCCAAGAAAAAAAACAACATGAATACAAAACACAAAGCAGACATTTGAAGTACTGTAGATATACTGCCACACCACTTCTCATAACACTAACCACCACTCAACTGCTCTGATCCTTAATCATATAAAGAGCTAAAGTCCCACTGGGTCCATCTCTATTTCACTGACTTTATATATCCTGTGCAGTGGAGAAGTTTCTGTCATCTGCTACTGTACTGGTCAGTCCAGGCTCAGCACCATGCCGTTTAAACATAGAAAAATTTGATTATTTTGTTTCATGTCCTGTCTACTGCACATTAAAGGCTTGGATTTTCTTCTGGTTGGGCCTCTGAACCTATGCTGCTAATGTTGCAATATCACTGTTGACTGATAACAGTGATAATAATCTGTTAGTTATGGACATGACTTTTAAGGAATGTGTCAGGTGCAGGTCAGGTCAGCATGCATGTGCTTTTAAGTTAGATTAATCCTAAATGGGCTAACACCAGATTTTATCCCAGCAGATCATCTTTAGGCTCCAACAGCGATAGATGCATATGACATAAACATCCAACACAGTGACTGATCAATATTTAGAAAAGTTTTAGTCAAACCTAAACTTGGACTTTGGATTCACGGCTCCACTTGTGGCAGTCCAAAGATTCCACTGATACACATGATTACAGCGTGTTTCTCAAGAGGGAGCACTCCTAATCTAGATATCTGAAAGATTCACTTTTAACTCCAACCCAGTCACCCATATAGTCTCCCGTTGACTTTAGGGGGCGTGTCAGCCTCACACAGGCCATGTGTTGGCTAGTTGGTCATGTGACAACGACCTTAAAAAAAAAAAAAAGAAAGAAAAAGGAAAATGCCAGTGTTTGATCACATCACCGGGAAATATGAAAGAAAATAGATCTGCACTAAACAGTGGGTATTTTCACATTTAATATTATGATGTCCTCTAATATTTTTTGCTTTCACTGCATGGTCATCTGGAGGCAGTTAATACAAAATGTTAATATTCCTCTGACGGCTTAGCCTACTTTGTGGTACTCAGCGCGGGCTTTTTGGCGAGCTTATTTTATACTTAATAGTATTTTATCCTCCATTACATCACCGCGATCCTCCTACAATGTTTTATATGGCAGGCTGACTTTGTTTTTGCACATCACAGCACTCTGGTGAAATAAAAGGGCTTTTTGTTGTTTGCATAAAAAGCCTTAAAAAAAAAAGTAAGGACATTTAATGAGTGTGCTGTTAATATGAACAGTTTCTGTGGCTTTCACTTTCACTGAGCGATAAATAGCAGGATAACAGGAATCAGTTTTCTCAAAACAACCACTGGGTTGCTCTCAGGAAGTACTGTATGAATATTAATATGGATGCAAATGCTCAGTGAGGATGCCCAGCGCTTGAACCAGCACAGCGCGCTGACATCTGCGCATTTTTTGTTTTGACGTTTTTTTTTTCTTCTTCTTTCTGTTCATCCCCGCATTTGTGAGCGTGTTTCTTTTGCGGATGATTTTGAAAGAAACACAGACACAAGGATGATGTCGGCTGGGGAGCATTTTAACGTCGCATTGAATTGCATATTGGTTTTCAATAAGACCTCGCACCGGCCAGTCTACAGCGATCCTCGGTAGTACAGTGCGCCGTTTATCCCCCTAAAAATGGAAGACCTTTCACGTCAAGAAAAGGCGTCAGTCCGGTGATCGGCGTCTGAATATCTAATTTTTTATTTCCACGTCAATTGACACATCTGGGAAAGGATTCATTTCCCTTCCCTTCTGTTTACCAAGACAGCTGTGTCATCAACAACCGGCGTGGTTTTGTTGTTGTCTGATTTTTTTACGAGTCTGGGCAACTGGTTTAGGCGATCGGCACAGTCTACCTCTGCGCCAGCCGTAGACTCTACAGCTATCAAGGTAGGTATCACACCTTCATTTGTGTTTTGTTTTTGCTGCATAAATCACAAAATCGTTTAGCCCACGTAGACAGCTGTCGTGGTTATGGTGGTTATGGTCTGCCTTATTAGCAAATGAAAACGTGGTATATTGCGGAGGGACGTCGGGCATTTTTACGCGTAAATTTCACCAGAGTGCACGGGTGACAGCGAGCCGCCGTGTGTTCACTAGCCAAATTGTTCAACCTTGAAGCCTCGCGGCTCGCGTCATTCAATGCGAGGCCCGTATTTTAGCCCCAAACGTAAAAGATCCGTGCAGATATCGCCACATCGCCACGCAGTAACAACCCACAGCTCGTGTACAGTCGTGACATCCCCGTATAAATATTTCACCAGAAAACAAGCCCGCATCAGCTGACTATTGATGCTGAAGCATGCACGGCGCTGTTAATCAAAATATCTACAGCACAGCGGTGACAGGGGCGGCAGTGTTTGGCGTCTTAATCTGCATGGCCCTGATGGGAAACAGCTGCATGTTTACGGATTATACGAGTCCGTAAATGCAGCACGGTTGTGTGTTTTTGTGTGTGCGTTCGTGCGTGCGTGCGTGCGTGTGTGAACGGGCGGTAATACTCTGATTGTGAGTATAGGGGTGACGTGTGTGTGTATGTGTGCGTTTGTTTGTGCGCATCCAGGTGAGGATGTGTTGGCGCGTCTTGGAGGTGCGGGAGAGAGAGGCAGGCGTCTGGATGGAGGGAGCCACATCACTAGATTTCTTTCTCTTTTCTAAAGGGAAAGCCATCTGGTGATTAATACTCGATCAACTGCCGCAGTGTTCGTCCTTAGATCCTCCATAAGACGATTCAAAAGCGTCGAGAAGTTGTGAATTGAACGCAAAATTAAGGCTAGTCAGCAATGTCTCCCCCCCTCAACCCATACCCCACCCGCCTTCCGGGCGTGACAGCCTCTAAACAGCCTCTGAACAGCACTCCTGCTGAGAGATTTCTTCGTCACAGTCCACCCTAAAAAGAAGAAGAAAGGCAAGAAAACACAAAAAACCCCAAAAAACAACTTGTATTTAGACTGCTTCAAAATATTACAGATAAGAAGCTATGTTGGAAGAAAATGGAATATCCATACAGTTTATTGTAGGTATTAACTGCCTGCCACAAAACAAATAAAAGCATTTAAAAAGGACAAAGCAGTCCCAACATGAATAATGAAGGCCTCCCCTTTGAATGTGCAATTAATGTAATCATTTGCCTTTAAAGATGCTGGACCAGCAAGACTGAATACTTCACTGCTTGAAACTGAGACTGACACTATTTACTAGCCAGTCCCAGTTGACCTTGGAGCTTAATAAGACCAAAATCTTCCTATACGTTCATTTAAATCTAGCTTAGGTTAACAGATGCACATAATCAGGGTCTGTTATGTGAGCATCTCTTGTGCAGTTTGGCTTAACCACTCCTAGCTACAGAGTGGATCGGGGTTGGGTGAGAGCAGCTGTGACTTTGGGGTCATTGAGTGCAGGCTATGAGCTACGCATGCTGTGCAGTGTGTTTTGCATGCAGAAGAAAACTGATGCTCAGACCACCTGTCACTGACTGCTGGGCTCACCTAGTGATCTCAAAATGTGATTGTCCCGAAATGTGATTAAAAACAGGAAGTGGCAGCTCTGCGTTGCGGGCCGCAGTCATTTTATTGTGGTATTAAAAGCAGGAAGTGGTGGGAATTAAATAGAGTGGGTTTCATTTCATGCCCTTCAATCCCAGAGAGGTTTATCCCACTAAATTAATATTTAGAGCTTTTAAAAAATACATGAAATATAGCAAAAGACTTGAAGAAGAAATGAAATTGAGCGGAGGTTATTGTTGTTATTTACTAATGGAAATAATTTAAAAAAGAAAGTCCCTAGTGTTTTTGATGAGGAAAGTAAGATTCTGACTGCATTTGAGCTTCTCTCCATCAAGAGGATGGAAATGCTCAGCTGCTCTAGCCCGCTGTGTGCATCATGTCTGATTTAAAAACGAATGAGAAATTACTGGATCCAGTGAGGATGAGGGATGGCCTATGCGTGGCCACAGAGGAGAGGGGACTAATAGGAAAGAAACACAGAGAGTGAGGGGACTGATGGATGAGAGACAGACTTGGCAGATGCTGACATTTTAAGCCCATTTCTCTGGTGGAGTAGATACCCGTGTCTACATGAGCACTAATGGTTTTTTTTTTAAAAACTGAAGCACCAAAACAGATTGTTTCCCTAGAGTTTGAATATTAGCATGCTGTTAAAAGTAATACTATAGTGTAATGTGGGCAATGTTAGCATACAGTGCTATTTTTAAGGAAGAACATGAGACATATGGATTCAGAAATGACCACGATTTCCTCTGTTACAGACTGTGATCAATGTGAGTGACTGCAGACAGTTAAAAAAGCGCATTTTGATCAACTCTTCCTCTTTATTTGGTGTATATTTAGTTCACATCTTTTCAGTGGGTTTCCCGGGTGAAGTCTGGCCACATTTGTACCTCTGTCGCTCATCACTCTTCACTTCTCCCCGTACATGTTCAACAAATGTAATGCTTGCAAAAGTGATGAAAAACCAAAAGAATACTACAGCTGAACATCATTTTTTTTTCTCAAACGGCAGCAACATATGATGTTGATCCATGTTTAACTCATTTTTTAAGGTAAGCTAGTGAAATAATGCTACACATTCACGTGTTCCTGCTTCTCAAACAGGTAGATTTTCAGCTTCTGTTTGTAAAATCTAACAGTAAAATTATGGTTTACACACATTTTAAAAAACCTTTTGGTCAAACTAAGATTTTTGCAGTGTTGTATCAGTTTAAATCCGTGTTATTAATTGTTACTGCCCATGCTCCTTTCTAAAATGACAGCATATCCTCTTTGTATTTTTACTGGCACTCCTGTGTCAGTTTATATTTGATGGGAATCTTTAACAAAGGGAGATTCAAATGCTTTGAGGAAAGTTTGTGATATTCTCTTGAGTCTTGTGTTGTGGATATGCTAGAGGAGAGCTGTGGGTTTAAAAGAAAAGTCGTTAAGGCTTTATATGCTTATAAATCAGGAATCTTTAAGGACGTATTTCTTTTTTGTCACATTGGAAAAATTCTGGTTTATAAACATATGACCCCGTGATGAGGCTGATATTCTGTTTTTGTGTCACATGACTGACAATACGACAGTTATCAGTTGTTAATGTGGCGTAATTCTGGCCAAAATGTCGGGCTGACCTTGCTAAATAATGAGAACTCTAAGAGACTGATTAAAAAATGTTCACAGCTGAAAGAGCGGAGGATATCCTGTGATAGGCCCTCATAAGAATGTCTACACATCCCATAGGACACCACAAAAGGACCAGTCTGGGCCTTATTTTTCTGCTAAGGTTTATTCCTCTTGTTTGTCCAAACTCAGACAGGAAGGTTAATGTTTAAACTTGGAAAAAAGTCACAAAGTCAACGCAACATTTTCATTTCCAGGTCCATATTTCTACTCTTAGATCTGGATTCCCTTTAAGCTAGCTTTGTCCTGATTGGCTGCCCCTTTTAAACAGACAGTTCAGAGCAGAAGGGAGTGGGACTTTGGTGCTTACAGCCAGAACCGTGTGCCTTAGATGGGATATCCCCTCTCTCTGACTTCTTGCAGAATAGAAAGTGTGTAGAGCCGTCTCAAGCCCGAGCTTGTGCCTCACCGGGATAACAAACACCGACATATGCTGATCTCATTATTTCAAACTTTGGCCATGTTTATTATGATTTCCCCCGATGTAAAAGTATATGTTTATAGAAAAGAAGGAAACAGAAAACAGATCCACTTTAATCTAAAGCTGTATAAAAATTTAATAAAATAAAAATTTACCAGGCTTCCTGGTTCAGTTTTAAACCAGTATATCACCAGTGCCCGTCAAACCTTAACACTAAAGCCTTTGCTTGTAGATCAGACTCACTTTTTCATGTAGCTATTTTAAGCAGACACAGTGTATAGGAGTACATATAGGGCTAAAGGTAAAGGTCTCTAGCGGCTTCTTGATTAAAGGGCATGCCATTTACAAACCATGTCCTGGATACAAACCCAGACCTGAACATTGTTCGATGACTGCCCCCCTTTGTCTTCTGCTTTTCCTCCCCTTTTACTCCAAGACTACGCAGAAATAAAAGAACCCTAAATTGATTCTCATTAAGCTTCTTCTTCTTCATCTTCATCCCCCACTATAAATTCTTTATTTTTTTTTCTCAGTAGAGAAGACTGAAATACTGGCCACTCTTCTTTTTTGTGTTGCTCTAAATACAGGTTCTGAAAAGCAAAACAAAAACACAGCAAAATATAATAGAATAATAGGCAGACCCTGCACGCACTGAGGGACGAGGTGGGGCTATTATTTTGCGCTACAAATGACTCCTCGGTGCTTTATCTGGGACGTCCCTCTGCGTCCACTTTGTTGGATGCTGTTGCTTTGTGACTCTTCACATTAAAAGCTCATAGACGTCTGTCCCTTGTCTGACCGGAGGATGACTGAATGTATATGGGCAAATTAACCAATGAAAATTTAAATTAAATGCCCCATTTAAATGCTTTCTTTCTGGATTGTGAGTATCTTAGAGCATCCACTTTCACTGCAGTGTGTAGTCAAGAGTAATGATGTGTGGTAATGATTTCCTTGAGGCAACTCATCTTTGTTCATTTCCCCTCTGTTTTCTTCTCATTAAACCTTTCAAAGTCATTTGCATGGTACCATGCAAAATAAATAAAGTTAGAAGCCAGCAGTCACTCCTCTCTTGTTGGCGCCAGGCTCAAGCCACGTTAATCACCAGCCGCCTGTGTGCATCTGTGTCTTTGCAGCATCATAAATAAATGCAAACAAAATGCAGATGTTTTCATCAAAACATAAGTTTACACATTTACACATTTTTATGAGCCATTCAAATCTTTTTTTTTTTTTTTTAATCATTATTATTATTTGGCAAGAAGCTGTTAGCAAAGTCATTTCAGGGTCATTATGTTGGAACAGTAATTGGCAAAATCTGAAATTACAGGAGGGACACAATGCAGCTTTTCTTTTCTTTTTTGTTGTTGAAATTATACATGTTTAGGCATGCATAAATGGACCAAAGTGGTCCATAGTGTCCATTAATGTCCCCGGTCTCATTAATGTTTTACATTTATGCTAAAGACCTTCAAGAGACCTTCATTAATGTTTGCTAAACGATTAGGAGGCAGAAACGTGTTAATCGGGGCAGTTGTGTGATACAAACAATCAAAAGCGCATCATGTTCCGCAAATATTGCTCCTCCGCATGTCGCTGTATTGTGTGAGTGAGTGGGTCTCAAACTGATGGGGAGACATGATGGTCTTAGGAGTGTCTCACAGTGATAATTTATTGTCTGTGACATTGCCAAAGGTCATCGTAAATCAGCAAAAACTGAGAGCACAGCAGTGTTGGAAATTGGCGATCGCACATTCAGAAATGTAAATTGTAATTGTAGTGTAACCTAAATATGCTTTTTAAATGTCAGAGCAATTTTGCCTTGTCCTGTTAAAAAAAGAGAAAAGACTGCAGCTGCTCAGCTACTTGGCAGCAAAAGGAACTCCAGCTAATTGCACACAAAAATATGCTGGGGGGTCCCACAAGCAATATGAGTTGTTGGGATTGGGGAAGGGATTCTGAATCATGCAGGTTATTTTATCTTTGCCCCAGTCTGGACCGTTTTCTTTTGAGAAATAATTCATTTTTTAAAAGTCAGTATTTTAAACCCTGTAACGAGTTTAAACGCTTGAGTATTTTAGTTCCAAATCCAGCTGGCACTTTTTCAGCTTGCCACATTTGTTCGCAGTTTTTTGAGCATTATTGCGCAAGAGAGCAAGACGTACAGCAGGTACATCAAAAGCGGACGTAGAGGATGTTATTCACACTCCTGTTTTTTGGACACATATCTCACAATCATCTTGTTATAAGTGACTTTTTTTTTTCCATCTGCCTTTTCTGGCCATGTGTCCAACGCGACCACAACGTGAGTACAGCGTATGAAAGCACTGCCTCCATCGGGCCCCCTGCAGTGTGTAATCTGCCATCACCTGCCATTTGCCCCAGTTATGGCCTTTTCATTTCATCACTGTCAGTACAGTGAGCAGCAGGAATGACAAGAATAGGAATTGCTCAAGTGAGACCCCCCTGCTGAAAGCCTGCCAATCATACCTGTATGGACGACGCACCTGTACCACCTCTCCTTCATTTCAGTTTGCACGGCTTTGAAAAGCTCTCAGACATGCTTGACCTGATTCAACACCTTAAAAAGTCCCTGTTGCGATTTTATTAATCTTATACAAAGACAGAAAAGAGCTGGCAGTTAAGTGTGTGTGTTTTTCTTTCTTTTCTTTTCTTTTTTCTTTTCTTTTTTTTTTTTTACCAGCTATTAACATCATGTAAAGTTTGTCATGTCTTAATGTGTTACAAAACCCTCTTGTCGTGAGTTACTGTCCTGCTCTTGAACACTATGGGGTGCATAACATGGTCCCTAAGAGATGTGATTTGTTTGTAATGAGATCGATGAGTGGGAGAGCTGTGTGTGTGTGGGCATGTGTGTGCTTATCCTGTACAGCCTACACTATGACTCGCTTATCGGGGGATGTTGAGCACGAAGAGTAGGCTGATTCAAATGTTGGAAGACCACTTGTGGCCTACCTGGCTTTGCTAATCACACCAACGCTGCCGTTGCTTCATCTGTCAATCAAACGAAGGCCGGTCTGACATGCAGGTTTTTTGTTTTTCCAGTATGACTAACTGGGGGAGAGTTCTGATGCTTTCTTGTGTGTGGCGATGTTTTGATTTGATTTTTGAATAGAGGTCACCTCAGTCCTCATGCTTGTTTTTTATTCTTCTGCAGCTATCTCTGGACATTGTTCTCTAGCCAGAGGCAAATTTTTTTTCTTTGTTTTTTTTTTTTTTGCTTGTTTGAATGCGTTAGCTCTGGGAAGATGTGAGTCAAGCCCATGAACTGCTGTGAGGCAAATCATATGTGTAGCTTTTAGTGATGTTCAGCTGATCCTTTTTTGCTTTGGGCTATTTGAGTTTGCTTAATTGTTGCTGAATAGTTTATAAGGTTTGTCATGTTTGGGGAAGGGACACCCACAGAGCTGCAGATTATTTTGGTTTTGGCTGTTATAAAATACATAAAACATGCAAAGGGATATAATTTACTGAAAAACAGGCCTTTCTACCTAACAGAGAAAGGCAAGATGCTCAAAACTGAGCATCTTGAGTTTTATCTACTTGGATATTTTCACGATAATTTTGTAAACTAGATATCTAAATATATGACTTTAAGCTGAAGAAACTAACAGGAAGACAATATTGCAGGGTAATCCACATCCGAAAATGAGTCAGATCTTGGGTAGAGAAGGATGCTGGCTCAGTGAAGCGTGTGCAGCTGCGGAGTGGAGCTCTTCCCCTCATGCACAAGTGGAAGCATTAAGGAGTTTTTTTTCTTCCCTCTTCCACAGTTCTTACTCTTGTCCCTGCGGCGCTATACCTCACAGTCTGGGTTTCAACAGCCAGATGAAAAGACAAACAAAATAGAGACTACATTTTTCTATATGATGTGAATTCCCTCGTTTTTTTGTTAATGCAATCTTCGAAAGCCAGGCTAACTTAAAGGGACCATGCTCGGTTTTTAAATTGTAGCACATCTAGTGGCGGCACTCGTCAGCATCCACATGCCGCTACCGGAGAAAAGTCTGCTCTGAATCTTATCTCTGCGGTATGAGTTGATATTCCCACAACCCTTTATGCATGTGATAGAACAACAAGCTGCAGACTGAAGGAAAATCTGCCCAGTGTTGTGTAAATGCTTGCGAATGTGCAAGCTGTTAAGTGTTCATGTATGCTAAGTGCAGTGGGTCACCTTGGTTACTGCAGATTCCAGCAGAAGATGATGAAGGCAAGGGCAAGCTGAGGTGGGAGCTGGAGATTGGGAGGTCATTGGCTCGCTGCCTCTTTTTGACCAGAAAGACATCGTTTGCAGCGACATTATTTCCATTGTTTTTGCAATTATTTTATTATTGACCAGCTGTGACTGGTCATGTTTTCTATCCACGATCCATGTGTTGTTTGCTCTAACAATAGTGGATTTATTTCTTGGGCAAATAGGTGCATACATTGAGCATCTCTGAACGTTTGTTGTGGCTCAGGGCTGTATGCTGAGGAATCAGGGAAGCGCTTTTTGTGGGATATTTTTGGTAGCGCTCCATGAAAGATTTAGTGGTCACTCAGTTTGAACAACGCTGAGGAGGAGAACCCAAAGTGTGCGAAGTGCCCGTTCACATACTTTTAAGTGAGTGTACATGTGTCTTCTGTGTGTTTAATGTTTTGAAGCAATGACTTTGTCATTAAGGGTTTTGGAGGGTTTTTTGTTTTTTTACATCCCAGTTTTTCCTGATAGCTGCTTTGCAGTTCTTTCATGCCCAAAACATGAGAAAGACATCTCGAACGTTTCTCTATCTCTTATGCACCAGCCTTCCATCCTTGTCCTGAAATGATACATCTTCCTCCTCCTCCTCCTCCTCCACCTCCTCCTGTCCATTCTCATCATCCACAGGCATCTCACTGTACAATGCAATATTGTAGAGAATTTAGCACACAACAGCAATGCACGAATGGAAGCCGAAGGCACGCTTGAACCCCTGTAACCCTCAGATGAAAGTAGTGACTGTGGTTTGAGAGAATTCTTCTCATCACACACACACACCGCACACAAACGTAAATTTGTGAGTCACACAATGCACAGGCTCACACATTCACAGGTTTTACTTTAAGTGATTGTTTTGGTTTGAGGAAGGGTTACATTGATTTGTTTTTGTGCACGGACCCACAAAGCAATAGGTGTCAATTGGAGTGTTTTCTGGCCTGCAGGTTAGCTGGCCAGAGTGTAAAGGGTCTTTGATTGTAAAGGCAGAAATATCTTTAAGTGTTTAAGAGCCAAAGTCAGGTCCTACACAGCGGGCGGTTGACTGAACCTGACATTTAACAAGTTTAACCCCGATTCTGGAGAAACAACACGTGCAAAGTATTTCTTGAGCTGATCATGAATCATTTATCAGTGCTCCAAATGGACATCTTCTCCTTCTGATCCCAAAACAGCAGAATTTATGAATGTGACATTGTTCCCGCGTTCAGATGCGTTAAAGGTGGACAGCTTGTCATAAATTATTAAAGGATTTGACTCACCAAATGTTTAGGACAGCATTTCCCACTGCAAGTTCAGTTTCTGTAAACAGAAAGCGTGAGAAAAATCTGGCCATTAATATATTTGCAAGCATGTTTGTACTTGCAAAAAGGCAACTTTTCGACAACTGACCAGTGCTCGTCACTCTGCCACGCACCGTCTCTGCGTCGCGTTAACTTTTTATATTTTTCTGCTGAAATTAACCAAATTTAACAAAATATTTTGAGAGTTCTTTCATGGGAAGATCCAAAAACCTGCTAAAAAACCTTGCTATATTAGACTAGCACAAAGACTGGAAGTGGGAAAACAGCAAGCCTTACTATGCAAAAAAAAAAAAAATGCCTGCCAGCACCTCTAAACACACTATATAAATAAATGTGATATAGTGTGTTAATTAGTGATCTTCAGAGGAAGTGGCTGGGGAATTTTGTTATCTTTGGACACAGCTCAGGTTTGCTTTTCCCCCCACTTTCTGTCTTTTGAGCTCCGATAACCAAAGTAAACTGGCTTGTGGCTTTACCTTGCAGACATTAGATTTGTATCTGATCTCACTCTCTAAGCATTTTATAGTGCTCTAAAAAAATGTGCAGTGATATGATTTGGTGGATTAATTTGTTAAATCCCTTTTCCTCCGCTTTGCAGGGAGTTTATAAAAATTGTTTAAACTTATAATAACCTTTAAATGATCATGTAGTAGTCTCCCCCCCC
>NW_024582417.1:892217-956011 GCF_018398535.1 Haplochromis burtoni
CCCCCCCCCCCCTAATAATGTATTTAGTGCCCTAGTGCTATGCGGAAGCTCTCGTATCATGCTATAATATGTTAACTATAAATGAGTAAACATATGCTTTTAACAATCATTCGATTGTTAAAAAGCATCTCTTCACCAGATGTTACCTTGTTAAGGAAAGTGCTCAACACAAGTCATCATTTACATTTGACATTAAATGAGCCTTGACTCTATCAGATTTAGATTTCCTGCATAATAAGAAACTGAATAGATTTCTGTGCCTGGAGTTAAGTATTTCAGACTGAAGCAAATCATAGGCATAAAAACAGCTGATATGGTTTGGGCTGAAAGAAGTAATGAGCTGTTTCACCCAATAATGTGTATCCAGCCAATGTGAAAGTTGGCGTTTAACTGTAAAAACATTTGTGATGGCTATTTGAGAAGAAGGAGGTGGGATTTCACATCCCTCCTACTTTGGTGTTTAATTCTTTACAGTATTTAGTATATCAGCTGGTATGTATATTCTCACCTTAAGTATTTTTTATTAATCTTTGTCTCATTGAAAAAGAAAATGGTTCAAATCTGGCTTGATAGGATTTAAAATACTAAGCGTTATCATTTGAGTGTATTTGCCTGGATTAATATTAGCCCCTGTGTAGCTCAGTACAGATACTACTAAGATACATACTGTGCTATTTAAGAAACGTGATATTTATTGATCCTGAGAGAGTCGGGTACAAATGAAGCTGCAGTGAAGTTTAACCCTGGGATCATCCTGTATGATGAGGCTGACGTCCTGCTTTGTGAATATTCAGCGGCTAAGGAAGAGATGCTGACAGTGTTGCTAGGAGACCACACACAGCGACTAGTGTGAGAGGCTTGATTTCACCTCCCTCCCCCATTCTTGTCGTCTGGCTGCCTTTCACTGTTTTTTTTTTTCTATCCTCTCTCCCTTCCACTTGCCTCCATTTGCACATTCCCTCTGCTCCCATGCTCCCTGTCCCTGTCTCTATCTTCCCCTCCGTCAGTCTGTCTGGGCAGTACGTTTCCCGCCTAATCATATTCGTCTTCTTCCCCGTGTTGCTATATCAGTGATTCTCTATTTTGTTGGCTTCCCCCATTTTTCACCGTGCCCCCTCCTCTCTCTCTCTCCATTTCCCGCTGCCTCTGTCTCTCCTCCTCTCCTAGCTGTGTGTGTTTCGGGCTGCTCATTCTTCCACTAAACGTTTTGCTCCATCCTCATGCACTGCTTCCTCACCGCCTCTCTCTTCTTCTCCTCCTCTCCTCTGTTTGTTTCTCAGGCTGTGAAGTCCAGCTCAGGTGCTGAGATACCATACAGATGTGGGCTGGAATGGCTTTGGTATTCAGGAGAAACCAAACAAAGTGAAGGATATGTATAGCGCACTGTTTCCTAAATATCTGATAAAGTGAGCCAAAAATATGGTGTTGAGAAAATCCTGATCCCCCCCCCCCTTCCCTGATTTCCTTACCTATTGTCACAGATTTATTTGCTACAACGTGTTAGCAACATGTTAACTATCCAGCCTCTGCAAACGCAAACATACATGTTTTGTAGAAATTTTTCACTTTTATCGAAGCCACGCCAGTGTGATGATGTGTCTGTCCACTCTGCAGTCCTGCTGTCTCACTCACAGCGAGGTAAAACAACACTGCTGGACCGCTTGCTGAGGTGGAGACTGGAGGGCAGAGGGCTGCAGCACAAAGCCTTCCAGTGCTGTGAATCCAGTAGCAGCTATAGAAGGAAAGGTTTTCGACATGAGATACCACAAAATGTACACCCAGAGTGAATCCCCTGACTGCATAATGTTTCACTCATAACTTTTGTTACGCTCATAAATCACACTGTAAATGTTTTACACTGTCATATTTTACATAGGTGATTATGATGTGCCTCGATAAATTCCCGTTTCTCTATAGTAGTCATATTGGCGGAGCTTTTTCAGTTACTGCTATACACACAGAGGGTGTTTGAAGGGTGTTATGGGGGCCTTGAATATGTGTGTGTGTGTGAGTATGTGTGTGTGATGTTTGCTTATGTGCATGAATGAGTAGTTTGCAGTGTTGCATGCAGATTGAGTTACGTGAATCATGGCTCCATCTGCCTCCTGGTTTTAATGAGGAATTCAAGCGACTCCTGACCCTACAGATGCTCCTGAAACAACTTCCTAAACGCTCTCAGTTTATTTGGGTTAGAAAGTGACTCTGGGGATTAATAACAGGCACCCTATATGAGCGTATTGCATGCTTGTAAAAACAATATTTTGCAGCCTGGTCTGATGACACAAACCTGCCTGTAGATATATAAGATGCTGGACTCTCGGTTCTTTTAGCTTGGCTAATTGTACACCAACCCACAGGGTGTAATGTGACAATTGTGGGGCTGCCTACTCAGCTGCCAGATCCTAGAAACCAAAATCAAAGCTCCATTTAACAAAAGCCCAACCTACAGTCACAGCTCCCTAACCTAATTAACATTGAGTCAGCAAACACGGCAGCAGCGGTCGAGGTTGTGGTCAGAGCTGTGGGGTACAAGAATAGCAGTAGCCACGCTGACACACTGGATGACACACTGGGCTGTGACAAAAGAATCACACACAGGTACACAGATCAACATGCCACCTGGCCCAGGTGACAGCGCCTGCTGCTCTCACTGTGTGCTTTTTCTCTTTATAGTAAGACATAGCCGAGCTACTGCACTGGCAGTGAAAATGGTGTGCAGACGATGGTAAACTGCTTAAGTTATCAAAAATATCTACAGAATTAGGAAAACAACAGCACAGCTGGAAAGTGTCAATATATACTTTTGATGTATTTTCATGCTGTATGAAGCATCATAGGACCTTAATTGTAAATCGGGTCTCATTAAACTGGATTCGCATGTGTTCCACCACATTTGATTCATATTGCTTGTTTCCCCCCGTTTTCTGCTTTGTGAGAATATCTGATAATGCGGACCATTAAAATTACTCACCAGCTACACTGCAAACAAGCTTAGCTTAATAATGCATGTCATGTAAAGTGGCTGATTCAATTTAGTTCCCCAGCAAAGCTGTTTAACTCATGCTGATGCCAGGGGCACCGACGATACCACTTGAGTGTCCACCATCAAAACACATTGAATTTCTATTTATGGTGGAAAAACACTAGCATCGTGCATCAGCTGACATCTGCTCTTTTCTTAGCCAATTGCGCTGCACACTCACGTTCTCCAACATGAAAACACTGTTGGACTCCCAGATATCTGCCCCACAACAAGCCTGACTTCACATGGAGGGAGCGTGAGTAGGAAGCTGTGCATGCACTACATATGACAAACCGCATTACTTTCTGGCTAGTAGACAGGCTTAGATAGGCCATCCCAGGGCCTGCAGCCAAAGATGCTCTGCAGCTGATTTACCATGCTTACTCAAATATTCATAACTGGATAATGAAAGTATAAATAGTTTTCATGTGATACACTAGAGGCAGGGGTAAACAAAGCTGCAACCTCCATCATCATCATCATCATGCATCACCGTGTCTTCGCTATGACGGCTGCCAGGTAGAGTAATGGGAAGGATTGTTCACTATGACACAGTGAGCGTGATAAGCAATGACTCCCTTACAACTTTTGCCAGTAATTTGGAGTTGATTATTTATGTTGCCGCATGAACAAAGTAATCACTGTCAATCTTGTCATCTGCATGCAGGCTGGAAAGTTATTAAACTTGTTTTTTTGGGGGGTTTTTTTTAAATGATTAATGAGCTCCTGTTTTCTCTTGTCTAAAGGAGGGCTGCCTGTGACATACATCGCCATCCCCTGAGTCCTCTTCTATACCATGAGCTCTGGCTCTGCCCAGGATGTGGCAGTCGAGCATTTCCTGCGTGACATAGAGAGGCGAAGCAAGCGGCTACACTGCGCTGTGATAGGCTGCGAGGAGGAGCGATCCCACAGCGACATGAACCTGCTGTATCGTAAGAGCCGGTTGGACTGGAGGCAGAGAGACCAAGAGGGAAGTAAAAAGAGGTGAGTGGATTACAATAGGGTTCAGTTCAGTGGAAATATAAGCCTCTTATCCAGTGTGAACGAGTTTAATTTTCAAAATCTTAATTCCAGCCACTGTTCGTGAAGTCAGAAGGGTTCACCTGGAAGTGAATCTCATAGATTTGCATAGCGGCAGGTCATGATGAAGTTAATACGGTCTTTAGATGAGATAAATTAGTAGAGCTGAATTGCACAAGGCAAAAACGGGCCAAAAGCACAGATAGAAATGAGAAAACTGAGTTATTGCGTAATTTCTGAATGCATACACTACAGTGTTATAGTACATGGATACGAAATCAAATGGTTTTTGGCAGTAACATGTTACATAAATCTGGGCCATTCACTCTTTCACTGTTTTTTTAAGAAGCAAGTGTGAGGATTTATAGGTTGACTAATGTACATTTCACGCACACGCCCCCTTCAAATTCTGCAGGCCTGCAGCTTTTCAGAAGCAAAAGAGTAAACAAGGAATAAAGAAAAAAGATTTTAGAAAAAATTCATAAATTTAAATGAGTGATTTTTCTTAAGTACATAATTCTGCACATGGACGTAATGTTAAAGATGGACACATTCACCGTGATGTCACCAATTAAATCTGAAGCCCCAGGTAGAGCATTTTGGCTAATCTGACAGAGAAACCAGTAATGCTGGTTACTGACTGGAACTTTTTCTTTTTTTTCTCTTTTTTTTACGCTGAATTAAAAAAACGAGTTACAAAATTGACAGATAGAATAGAGTAGGCTATGTTTTCTTTGAATGTTTGATTTAAAATATGGTTTCAAATCAACTATTGAGACCACAAATTCACAAGCAAAGTGCTGAAAGCGTCGCAAAATAGTGTTGCTTCCCATAGACTTTAACCCAGTCACAGTTCCTTTTGTAAACAGAGCACTGAACGCCTGCTGACTATAAGAAAGAATACAAGTTTAACTCTTTATCCTGCTAGGAATAAACCTTAAAGCTCTTTTCTGAACGGAGAGGATTCTGTCATATTTCAGGCCTGCTTACAGAACAAAATGAATCAGACATAAATGTTGTCTTTATGGCGGGTAAGCGTTAAGGCACTTTTGTGTTGGTTTCATGATTGAGACGTGCAGGATAGGTAGATCTTTTATTTTCACACTATGAGGTTACTGAATACTTCTTCTGCAGCTGCTTGATTTCACTGTAGCATTGAGGACTTGCTGCTAAACACTGTGCAGTGTGTGTTCAAGGCTATAACTTGTGCACCAGTAGAACACAGTTAGCTGCTGATGCATCACCTCCAGACTCTTTCTTTTTTTTAAAAACAATCTTCCAGCAGAAAAGCAATCATAGTAAATCACAGCACAGAAGTGCGATGTCAACGATATTTAAAGTCCCACATAATTCTGTGATTTTTCAGCCCAGTATAATTTGTTTATTTTTGCAGGACTATCAGAATTAAGATCAGATTTGTATTTAGATACAGGAAGAAAGAAGAGAATCAAACCCCCAAACAAGCAAATTAATTCAAGCACTCTTCAAAAGGGTCAAAACAGACCTAACGTCATCACACTCACGTGACAGCATTGTGCTGAAAAGCCTGTGAGTGAGTGATCTTGTGTATCTGAGCATGTGGTTTGGGGGCAGAAGGAAGGATGTGATGTTCAAATGTGAGTCACCTATAACTAACCGAATTCAGCATGGGGTTCGGGCTATTTGTGCTCGAGAGGAGAAGGAGAGCATCAAAGACAACAATTCAAGTTTGTTTAGATGTGCCATCCATTGCTTTATGACTCACGGCGGTAATTGGAGGCCCTCGTGTTGGCAGCAGAGATCAACGCCATGGCAGCGTCAAGCCAGTGAAGGTGTAGGGCAGCAAGTAGGACAACGGGACACGATGAGTGATGAAAGCAGAGCCGAGTGGGGCCAGAGGAGTAGAGGTGGAAGCGGGACATGACCGGTGATAATTACGAACAGGACAGGGTCAGGGATAAAACTGCACAGGGACAAAAGGGGTGAAAACCGAACGGACTTAAGGGAGGACAGCAACTGCAGACCTGGCTGGAGAGTGAAGGAGACGGAAAGAGTGGAGGGATAAAGGAAGCTGTGCACTGACAGACAGTTTAACATCCCGAGGCTCCCAGTAGACAAATCACACGAAGCGCAGGCGGCTGTGGAGATGCAAATGGTAAATAGGTGAATTTTAATATGAGTTTTAAAAATAGAGACAGTTCCTTATGGCACAAGGCATGAACAATTCCCAGTCGTGACAACTGTAAATAGTTTTAATAAATTCTTGTGCTGATTTGGAAGTGTTAGTGGTCTGGTAGAGGGAAAGCCTGGCAACTCATAGGACGAGAGGTGGGGTACACTGAACAGGTCGACAGTTGTCGGTTAAAGATATTTAAAGGTTGCTCTGAATAGACAACTCATTCATTTCTCTCAAAAAACCCCCCACTTTGTTGTGTCTGTCAGCACGGCCTCATGATAGTAGAAAAACTTAAAAAACATAAAAGAAGAGGTGACTGTCTACAGTGACACGCACAGACAGAGACAGCTGTTGTCATCTTGTGGAAAATTCAAAGACATTATTCACTATGTGGTTATTTAATGTCACGGAAGGAAGGCATGTTTTATCCTTTAGTTCCTTTAGGGGCATTTAAAACTCTCACATGCTAGTAAACAGCCCTGTAATAATATCATTAAGAGAATCAATACACAACGACTGCCTTTGATTGCTTTGGTTAAACCATAAGGCACTTTCACTTTTTGTATCATTTTCTTCTGGTGACAGAAGAAGAATCGGATCACTTTGAAACCACGCTGGTGACAACCCATAACTTAAGGCAATCAATTAAAGTGTCGCATACTGTGTCAGATATGTCACTGAGGTCCAACAGAATGAGGACAGACACACGCTTAGAGTTCAGCATTAACCCCTGACTTTAACGACAGACGACTTGACTGCTCTGATTTGCCTTCGAATCAGATTTGATGTTCTCAAAAATAACGTTCTTTCAGGTCTGATTTAGGTGTTTAAACATAACCCGCTCTTAAACCTTGCCTCCAAGTGAAAGGTGAATTAGAAACAGGACTATATGCTGCTACAGGGGTAGGATGATATGAACTGGATTTCTCCAGCGAACGCTTTATCGCCACAGTTATCGAAGCTTTTGGGAATATCTTGCATTCTGAGAGGGAGATGGAGGTAGTATTCAAGAGTCTGTTCTACCAAAGGTGTGGTTCAAAGCAGAAGCAGATGACATCACCTTCTTCTTCTTTCTAGTGCTTGCTGCGATCAAGACATTAAATTTATCTGCTGGCAATCATACCATTAAGAAAAAGCAAGACAGAGGATGTTATTACAGCATAAAGATTGTTTATGGAAATTGTTTTGACCAATATTTCTGTTAGTCTTGTATTCATGATAAAAAAAAAATCCCATTTGCACAGGAATCATATTGTGCCTTTAATTAACAAGAGCTCATTGTCCTGAAATGGCAAGCTTCATCTCATTCTCCAGTACAGATTTTCATTTAGTGAGGTTTAGAAGTGATGAAAGGCAGATTTTGTAACCTTTAGACAGAGCCGGGCTAAGAGTTTCTCCCTCTTTATAGTAAGATAAGCTAACCAGCTGCTGGCTGTAGCTTCATTTCTAAAATGCAGATATGAAGGTGGTATCGATCTCATTTAGCCCCCGCAGATTATGAGCTTAATGCGAAGCAGCAAGGAAGGTAAAGCAAATATAGAAGTGGGAGTCCTGATACTTTGTGAACCGCTGAGTCTGGT
The DNA here is from genome assembly GCF_018398535.1 of Haplochromis burtoni. Taxonomy (NCBI): domain Eukaryota; kingdom Metazoa; phylum Chordata; class Actinopteri; order Cichliformes; family Cichlidae; genus Haplochromis; species Haplochromis burtoni. The sequence continues at coordinate 899,995 of NW_024582417.1, forward strand.
CTCATTTTGAAACTGTTGGAAGCTCCTTCCTTTAGATGGAAATAAGAAAAAACACACAGACTTCAGTCAAAAAGAGCAGCTCAGCCTCTGTTCTGGGCTTAATTTGGCCCTGTTGTATCTGTGTCGATTGTGAAGAGTCACTAGCATGTCTCCGCAGGCATTCAAGGAGATAAAGATACATGTACAATGCACTCTGTTCCTCTAACACACTTATATAAACACACACTGCCTCACACATGAAGAAGGAAAACAGAACCCTCTCTTTTCTCTACGAGCAGCCTCATTGCATTTTCTGCTGCTTGAAATGTTGAATGCAAATCGAAAGCCCCATTTGTCTCCTGTGCTTCACGGGTATTGCAACTGAACTGAAAAGAAAGCGCTGCAAGGCCCATAGTTATATGTCACAATTAACTACTAGGCTGAATAATTTACAGTACTGTGCAAAAGTCTCAAGTGCATCCCCCTCCCACACACACAGTTCTTTATGTTTTGCTTCCAAGGAGCCAGAATTTCTTGTCATTTTGTTATTTCTTTAAGTGGTCTTGACCAATAGTTCTCCTGACTTTCTCACGGTCTTCCAAAGTTGTGTTTTGGACATTTTCTCCCTCTGTTTTTCTGTCCATTCCTTGTACCAGAGGGATGTTTCCATTTGTCTTTTTTAAGGTCTGTGTTAAGTCCTTTAACATGGACCTGCGGATCATTCAAGTATAAAAAGCTACTTAGCCTAAGACATAAACCAAAGATTTGTCTGCACATGACATACAACTGTGGAATGAACCTATTTTAAATTGGGTCTTTAGGCACTTTGTTACTACCAGCCTGTTGCAGAAACACATAGCTTGTTCCCATTTCTTTAGCTGAATGTGTGAAAAATGTCAAATATAACACATTTAGGCTTAAAATAGCATTTTTTGCACCACAAGTTGTTTCCCGAAGAGTTAATCACTGAAAGCCTGGCGCATCTTGGCATGGTGTGGTAAAAAACATGGTATGTTTTTGAGGAAACTAGACAAGTGGATGACAAAAGAAGAGTGGCAGACCTGAAAATCTTCTATGGCACTCAGTATTTGAAAGTCATGTCTCTAAAAAATAGAACAAATCCAGCAAAGACCTGACACAGCACCTGAGAGATACAGTACATCTGGCCCTTCAGTGGATCCATCTACTGTTCACTGAAACTGTTCACTGAAACAATCTGGAGTGGTCTCCGTGGAATGGTGGCTGTCAAGAAGCAATTTTTAAGGAAAGGAAACAGGAAACAAGTAGAAAAGGCTGAGATATTGGACACACGACTGAAATTGTGTGACTGAAATATTGCATATTGGATATGCATTCATATTTAGTCATTTTTGGTTCATATTATTTTTAAAATGTACAGAGTTGGTCAGGAGAGTCTACAGTCATTTGTAAAACATAGTGGAAGCACTGTCTTGGTTTGGAGCTGCCAGTGGTGCTGGAGATGCAGTCAAAAGATCCATGTTGTTGCAGATTGAGATTCACCATACAATGCGTTCTGGAAAGCATCTGATTACGAGGAGCTTCATTTTTCGGTATGAGAGTAATAATAAATTGCCAGTGCAATAAAAGCACATCTGAAAGAAAAAAACACACAGTGACACACAATCAGTCTTGGATTATCCTTCACAGAGCTGGACCTCTACACTATTGAAGCAGTGTGGGAACAATTGGTGGGATCAAAACAAAGGGCAGCCAACATCCAAAAAGAGCTTTGAATGTCCTACGAGAAGCCTGGAGAACTATTCTCGTAGACTACTTGAAGAAATGTCAAGAAAGCTTTTGCCTATTTACATTTTACATAGCAAAATATGGAGGAATGAGAGGTGCAACATCAGACATTTAGACCAAATATGAATATAACCTTCTAAATATGCTCCTTGTTTTTTTGTGTGTGTGTTTTTCTTCTGTGACATTAGACACACAAAATTCTATCACACCTGTGAATGTTTTTTCCTAGTGTCAGTGCTGTGGTTTTGCTCATGATGTTATTGACTAAAGCAAATAAATTTACTTCGATCTCAGTTGGCCAAAGACTTATCTCGTGTTTCTCAGAAGAAGAAGATGACTGAGACAGCTTTGCTTTTTACAATGTAACTAGTGTTTTGTGTGAAGATATGCTCTTCAGCCTCGATCACAGACTGCTGAAAAATACTTGAATCCTGTTGTGCTAACTGTATAAGAGACATATTGTGTGTGTGTTTGTTTTTTTTTTACATGCCCTGCAAATATGTAAGTTACCCCAAAGAAAAAAATACTATTCCAGCTACTGCCCACTTTAGTGAAATGCTGCTGTATTCTGTCAGATTTTGTTTTCTTTGTCAGTTTCATTTTTTTGCTGCAGTAGCTTGTGTCATTGATGATTTCAAAGAGCAAGTATCAAACACCAGAAAATCACAACTGTTCCCATGGTAACAGATGAAATGCTTCTAGTGATCCTGAGAGCAGAAAACAGATGTAGGTTGAATATATAAACATATTTAAAAAAAAGAGAGAGATGAGTGAAAAAAAAATTAAGGGAATTCCAGTAGCAGAGTGCACACGAGTACCTTGCTTATGACAAGGCAATTGGTTTCTAATTGAATGTGTCTGAAGGGTAAGCACACATTGAGGAATACAGATGTGAATGCAGAAAGGTAAAGGAGCCTCCAGGGTGTTTTTCTCAGCAGCAGATGCCCTGCAGGCATTTCTTTATTGCAAAGACGATGTCTGTAGACCAAAGAGAGAGTGAGGAAAAGGGGAGGTCAGTATAAGGAGTACTACATGACTGTTTTACACCTCTCTATGATTTCTTCATGCTACAGTATTTTTCCTCCATTAACACTTTCTTGACCCGGTTCCTTGATTCCAGCTCCACGCAAAATGACCCCTCAGCTACTGTTGGCAAAGTCAGAGACCTGGCTTCTTTCCGACGGCACTTCCGAATGGGTTTCATGACCATGCCTGCCTCCCAGGACCTGTCCCCTCACTCCTGTGCCTCTGCCATGGCGCCGCGCTCGCAGTCCTGCCACGCTGTCGGAGCCGGAGATACAAGTCTAGAGAATGGAGATTACTCAGACACCCAATCTCAACACGGCGGCCGCTGCCCTCCAGCCAAACCCAAACGCCACCCCAGTACTCGCCTGAGCTCCTCGTCTGCTGACAGCAGAGGACCTCCTCCTGAGACACCACCTCCGCCTCCACCCACTCACTCCCAGGCAAAACACTCAGAGAAAAAGAATGGTAGGAAATGTGTTTTCAGGTGCATATTTTACAGAGAAAATTATGTGTTCTTTTGAAATTGCTTTCTTTTTTTTGTTCCCTGCAGCCATGAAGAAGTCTGACTCTGGAGAGATTGGAACAAAGAAGGTGCCTCCTTTAAAGCCCAAGAGAAGTCCCAGCACCCAGCTTTCCTTTGATCCTCTTCCTTCACGTGTGCCTCCTTCTGCCACATCAATGCCCTTTCAGGCATCAGACTCTCAGATTCAGACAGGAGATGGGGATGATGAGCCAGTCTATATAGAAATGGTGGGCCAAGTGTTCACCAGAGACAGTCAGACGGCCACACCCCACCCTGTAACCCCTGTGGCCACAACACCAGACTCTGACTCAGACCAGAGTGAGGCAATCTATGAGGAGATGAAATACCCAATGCAGGAGGACAGGGAGTCCCACAGACACCTCCCTCCCAAACACGAGAAACTGAAAACCTCTAAACACTTTCATGTGACACCTTCTTCTGCCAGCAGCTCCTCTTCGCTGCCACGCCCATCTTCTTCTTCCCCTTCCTATTCCAAACCTAAAGCTACTGTATCAATCTCCCATTCATCTCCTCTGCCTGCCTCTGCATCCTCCACCCCAGTGCCCCAGGTCCTCTCTGCCAGCCCCCACACGCCACGAGCTCCTACACCCTATCTGCTGCAAGGGAATAAATCGGAGCAAGAATCAAACACAAAGATCCCAGCGCCTTTCCCCAATCTTCTACAGCACCGGCCCCCGCTGCTCGCCTTCCCTCAGCCTGCAGCAGCCTCCAGTGGGGTCGGGGTGCAGAACAAGTCATCTGCTTCCACTAAAATGGGAACTCAGACATCAAGCGCAACAACACAAGCGAGCACCTCTTCCTCGGCCTCTTCTAATATTCCTGTATCCCTGTCGGGCTCCAAGGAATCATCAGGAGGCAGTGCAGCGCAGCAGGACAAGCACAGCAGAGACGCCCAGTTAGGCCCAGCTCCTGGACTGAGAGCCAGGAGTCATTCCACGCCCCTGCCTCCTTCCTCTAAATCCACCTCCCCCTTTTCCCATCACCATCATCACCCTCACCATCGCCCCTCACACTACCATCACTATCGGAAGCCAGAAAGAGGAGATTCTCCTGTGCCGACCAAGAGCAGCTCCCAGGCTTCTAACCAGGCCACAGTCCAGACACAAACCTCAAGTACAGGCAAGGAGGGCAAGTCAGTTAGCTTCCTCCTGAAGTCTGACAAAGGTGAGAAGGATAAGGACAGGGAAAAGGACAGAGACAGGGACCGAGACAGAGAAAGGGATAGGGGTAGAGGAGACAGGGACAAGGAAAGAGAGAGAGACAAGGACAGAGATAGAGACAGGGATAGAGATAAGGATAAGGAAAAGGACAGAGAAAGAGACAGAGACAGAGAAAGGGATCGTGATAGGGATGGAGGTCCACACTCTTTACAGTTGGACATCACTACCAGCACGAGCAGCCAAACGCCTCAAAGCAGCACCAGCTCAACCCCCACGCCATTATCCTCATCCCAGCGTCCTCACTCTCGCCCACACCTCCGTTCTCACACGCCTCACGGCCTTCCAGCGTACAAGCCGCCCTCCTCGGACAGCCCCTTGCTATGGACCTACCCCTCCGGTGGCTTCAGGAGGCCCCCGGCTTATGAGAGCTTGAGAGGCAGCTCTCAGACACCATCTCTGCAGCAGCCCTCGAGTCTTACTGGTATTGGTGAAGGTGCGTTCAAGAGCAATGGAGGGTCTGCATCCCTTCAGTCTAAAGTTGGCTTCATGCCTTGGGACAGCAGTGCCAGTTTATCCGCCGATGACGGGTCTTACTGGCCTATGCAGAGGAAATTGTCCTTCAGTCACGGCAGCAGAGAGACAGAGAGTAAGTCAGAGGTTGCTTTTTTATTACAAAGTGCAAATGCCATTAAAAATAAGGTTCTATTAATCCTGTATTCTTTTCCCTTCCCTCTTTCAGAGGATGAAGGCCGGGCATGGAACGGTAGTGCTGATGCCCTGTTAAGGACGGACAAGGAAGAGCTTGGAATAGGGTCTCGGGGAGGCCATTCAGGCATCCCAGTCCACTTCAGTGGGTCCACAAGCAGGGCTCTTGGACACAGTGAGTCACTGGCCGGTGTTGACAGCAGCCTAGGATTCAGAGCTCTGCCCAGGGTAGGGCTGCCTCTTCCCTGCCAGACCTTTCCTGCCTGTCGCAATGGAGGTAGGGAGGCACCCTGGGTTGTTTTGTTTTTTTAAAAAAAAGCTTATATTTTAATTGAATTTAGTTATAAGGTCTAAACATTTAATATATTGTAATTTATATAATAGGTAAGCCCCTTATTAAAAGGATATTAACAATTGTGACCTGTCACATTTCTGGATTCGACTGCATCCTTTCTATGACATTTTGCGGTAACTTTGTCTTGGAATGTACGAACAAATACTCCTGTTTTTATCTTATTTTGTTACCATTCGAAAAGACAATAATTGCTGAATCAGGAATAAACACCAAAATAATTAATTTTTGGTAAGTAGACAGTAACTGTTTAGTACCTTAAATAATGAGCAATGAGTTTGTGTCGCAGATCAAAAGTCTAGCCACATAACATAGCTCTGTGTGCTGAAATGAAGTTCTATCCATCTGCTCCCATTACCAGGCACACAATGTAATGTTTGTTTCCTTACAGAAGTGGGGCGGCTGGGTCGCTCCTCCTCTGCTGCTGGAGTGAGACAGGTGGGTGGAGGAGACGTTCAGAGACAGAGCAGTCTACCAGCACGAGAAGCCTTGAATCAGGTGAATGCACTGTATTATATTCACCAAGCCTTAAAACTACAGTTTCTTTTACCGTCATCCCAGGTAGATTTGAGAGTGAACATTAATATTGTTCTCATTATTACTTCCCCTACTGCTAGAGACACAGCTCCTGCAGATCTATTTTTAGCTGGTAGATATGCCCACTGAGCAGAATAAGGTTCTGGCCTGCCTCAAAAAAAAAAAAAAGAGAAAGGAATATGACGTAGGTTAGTACTCAATCAGTAAATCAGAGGCCTTTGCGGGTTAGAGAACATGCTGTACTCTGTTTTGAGAGGTGAACTGCAGTCTTCTAGCAGCACATTTCACCCGGTTTCTGGCTCCATAGCAAGTGCTGACGCAGTTTGAGTGTGCTGCAGAGACTGTCTGCATGTGTCTGGTTGACCCTCCCTCAAACTGTAATAGATGCAGCAGGACTGCATCCTGGTGGCTGTCTGCAGGAACTGCAGTTCTTTTTTTCCTACATGTGTGAGGACCAGCTGTTACTGGTAACACCACTGCAGTAATCATGTAGGTTTATAAATGAAAATATTATCATGTGATAAATGACTAGATGAAAGCACTAACTTGACTTTTAACCCTTTTGCATTCAGCTGCATAGTTTGGCCCAGCCTCAAGTACCCTGCAGTCCCAGCAGTCCCAGTGGTCCCGGTGTGTCACGGCAGCAGCAGCAGCAGCTTCAGCTACACCAGCAGCAGCTGCAGTTAAAGCAGCAGCTTCAGCAGCTTCAGCAACAGCACCACCTGCAGCTGCAGTTCCAACAGCTCGCCCAGTTGGCACAGGGACAACCTGTTGTCAGTGGGGTCACCACCCCATCCACATCGCAGACCCAGAGAGACGGCAAGTTGCTGGAAGTCATCGAGCGTAAGCGCTGCCTGTGCAAAGAAATCAAGGCACACAGGCGTCCTGACAAAAGCTTGTGCAAGCAGGACAGCATGCCCATCCTCCCTAGCTGGAGACGGACACCTGAACCTCGTAAAACTGGCACACCTCCCTGCCAGAGGCCACAGGCCGTTGTGTGGGACACGGCTATCTGACGTGGAAGTCAGGCCAGCGAGTACAGCACTAGAAGAGATGAGCTGAAGATGGCAGAATTATGAATGAGAGTAAAAATGGATATAGAAACTAGAAAATTCTTTAAATGGCTTTGGTGATGTAATTACCACCAGGGAATGGGAGACTATGGACCAAGAAGAAAACCCTTGATAGCATTTTTATCGTGCGATAAACTGATCTGTGAACAGTAACTGATGAAGGGTACTGGAGACTCTGAACCCATCTGGGGAAAAAACAAACAAAAAAAAATGCTGATTAAGAGGTGAAGAATAAGAAGTATTACAATCAAACTACATGAATTTCTTACAAATTGGATTTGTATCTGCTCTGTATTATGTAGTACACTATGTAAATGTGTTCTAATTGCCAATGTTTTTTGCCACAAAACACCAGTATTATTGCTACAAAAGGAAGACGCCAACTAACTAATAATTAGCGGGTTGTTTTCTGAAGTCGGTGTTGCCAAATTTCTTCCTGACTACTTGATACATAAATTGTGTATTTTCGCCAACAAGCAGGTGTCCAACACGCTTAAAAACTACTCTGTGGATGAGAAAAGGCAAGACTCATAGATAAGTTGCTGAAGTGTTTCTTGAAATTGTGAATGTATATGAGATGTCTTGGTATCAATAGATTGTCATTGTGGATGCAAATAATCATCACCGAGGAGTAAAAGCTACCTACTGTATCTGTTTGCATATTTGTAATGTAAATCTATTTACTTTCTCAACGTTTCTGCAATTTTATAGCAATATCCTCCCGACGCTGGAGCAACATAATTAAAACTTGTGTCAACTAGCCTACAATACATATCTAAGACTTGAAGAAGTCATATTTACTGTGTCATTCTCTGCATGTCACGATAGACATACAGTATTGTAAAAAAAACAACAACAAAAACAAACAAAAAAATCCCAACTAAAATAAAAAAATTAGTGTAGAGATGATCATGGCAAACTTTTACATACAGCAAATCTTCACTATGATAACGTGTGGTTGTATAAAAAGCTGAATATGTTGTTTGGGGGGAGTGGGGGGGGGGGTCCTCATTAGGAAAAAATTAATAAATAAATAGGTGACAGATGGCACATGCTGTGCAGTCCAGCCAAATATAGATACAGATCAATGGTACAAAAAAATTTTTCATCGCTCATGCTTATCCACAGTTGCACATTAGTGATTGTTCCACCACACCGAAAAACAGGCACTCAACACCCATCAACACAGACTGTGCAATATGGTGCAACTGATAAGACTGTGAGTATTGATCACCTCAAACAGAATGCTGGAACAATCTGCACAAAACATTGTATACGCTTAGGACAAGTTAAACCCTAATGTACTGTAAATAGATATGTACAACTCTATTGAAAATGTAGCAATTATTTCCATTTTCATACTTGTAATCAATACATATTATGTAGCATATATTGTATAAACATAACTTTGTTCACTTGTTTTTTCTAAAAGAATTAAGTACTTTATCTGCTGCAGCCAGTCCATGCATTACTTATAGTTCTACTAATAAACAGTAAGCCCTCTAAAGAAAGGCACAGCCCAACAGTTGTTTATTTCAATTTATGCAAGACTCCCTTTAAGCTGTGTTATTGATTTATTTATGCCCTTTTTCTACATCCATTTTTATTTGTGTACAGATTTCCACAGCCCGTTGTCTTGACATTTTTGAATACTTGCTGCTATCTTGAACTACTGGTGTTGTTCACTCAACTATACAGTGTTACCATGAGAAACATTATTAATATAGTGCTTATTGTGAGATATTTGTTTTGGGTTTATTTTTATTTATTATTTTGGTTTTCTTTCTTTCTTTTGTTTTTCCTTTCTGAAAGCCACGTGAAATGAAGTTCGTACCTTAAAGAGTGAGCCCGTCTGTAATAGTATTAAGGCGCTTGAATGTCTCTTGGTTGTTGTCGTTTTTAATGATAGTAAGCACCAAACTGTACAGTACAGTACACCCAGTGAAAAGAAGACCTATCTAAGTGTTTGAGAGTCACTACTTGGCCTTTTTTGTTTTTAGCTCCACCTGCTCGCGTTTGAGGATCAGAGTCCATTTTCAAGCAAACACAGGCCAGGTTGACGGAAATGGGCAAGTGCAATGCATGCAGAGATTCCTTACACTGAAATGCTCCAATGATTCTTACTATTGTGCCCAATTTTGATTGCTGATACCAAGTAATCACCTTACTATGATTCCTTTTCACGGACTGATATGGAACCCTCGGTATCATTTCCAGAATAGTTTACAGAAGCTGTTGGTTTTGTGTGTCTTCTAAAAACAGTGGCCATTATATGAGTGCCATACTATATTGATATGGTAAGATACGGTGTACCTTGGAAATCACTGTAGTGCTATATTTGCATTGATATTGTCATTGAAAATAAATTTTATATAATGAACTTTACACAACAAACACATGTTGTTTTCATGTTTTCACGCCACATTCTGTTGTGTCTTCGTGCATGTGATAATCCAGTCAGCTCTTTAAGATAACGCATACACGTAATAGCCATTTGACTCAGTAACCCTTGACGTGTCCTTTATCATTTGGATTTAACAAGGATTTCACATTTTAACCTCAGCTATGTGAAAATGAAAGCACACCCTCTTTCAGTTCTAAGGTGTATCAGGACATTTAAATGATCATCTGGTCCTTACAAAGTTCTACAAGTATGTAAAAAGTGTGGACATACTGAGTGTGTCCACACTGCACAGTGTTATTATTTCATTTTTAACAAAATTAAGCTAAAATGTCAATCCAAAGGGAGTATGTGAAAAACTAAGTACTCCCTTACTGTTTTCAGACTGATTATGAAGATAAGTAGCAGCCAGCTGCTGCTAATCGGATGCACTTCATTAACTGATCATGATCAAGTGTGAGCTCCTCTGTAAAAGCAGAGGTTTTGATAGTTTGGAGCATTAAACCACAGGGCCTCTGGAATGACAGAGGCTCTGTGTCCTTTGACAGAGGACATCATTCCAAAGTGGACATATAGGTTTGCACTTCACTGTGCTTAGCAAAACTAAACACAGCAAATCAGCACAAACACCTCATACCAACTGTCAAGCATGGCACTGAACAAGTAATGATTTGGGCAGCTACAGGACCTGGGCACCTTGCAGTTGTCGAGTTGACTCAACTCATCTTTATAACAAAGTATTCTAGAGTCAAATGTGAGGTCATCTATCTGACAGCTAAAGGTTGGCCCAAACTGGATCTCATAACAAGACAATGGTCCTAATCACGGCAATGAATCTAAAGCAAACGAAAAGAACCAAAGTGTTGCAATGGCCCAAATCTAGACATCAGGATGACTAAAATGCTGTGGTGGTACTTTAAGAGAGCGCGCAAACCTCAATGAACTGAAGCAATGTAAAGAACAGCAGTCCAAAGGTGTCCACATGAATGTAAATAACTGATAAAAATCATACAGAAAACATTTAATTCAAGTTATTGCTGCTAAAGGTGTTTATAATAAACCATAGATTTGTGAATTTTGCTTAGTTTTAAATGCAATACTTCTGCAATATTGCTTAATTTTTGTTAAATAATTAAAGACAATGTGTAATATGTATGTTGTTCAATCTGTGGTTCTATTTGGCTAATTTAAGAACCCCGTAAGCTCCAGATTCTAATAAGTTATACGGAAATATTTAGAACTGAAAGTGGGTGACTGTATATTTTTGATGTGTAAACGATGTTAATAATGTATATATAGGGTTTAATGTAATTTCTATGTTATCCTTTCAAAAAGCCTCATTCTCATTTACTGCTGTTTTTAAAAGGAAAAAAAAAACGAATAAATAAATTCTCCAAGGCTTTCCTGACATAACTTGATTCAAAAATAAATAAAAGCCTGAATGGGACATAAATTAGTCACCTCAAGCGGACAGTGAATTCACCAACAGAGACACTTTACGGTCCATGAGGGATTATTAAAATTATTCTGTTGATTTTTCTTTGGATACGTGACGTCAAGAACCACTTAGCCAATAAAGGGATGCCCTAAGCCACCAAGCGATTTGCTCTGAGGCTTGTCTCTCGTGCATCAGGAGTGAGGATCCCGAGCAGGTGATTGGTCAGGCGGGTGGAGTAGGCGGGAGCTGCTGTGGATCGCGGCATGCGGGAGGAGGGTTAAGGCCTGCGCTGGTGCGTGCGTGTTAGGATGTATGTGTGGAGAGCGGTGTGGCGCTTGTAGAGGGAGGCGGAGGGAGTGCTTTACCGCAGTATCACTACATTTCTGCACCACTCATCAAAACTCTGCGGCATGCAGACAAGAGCTGGGGGGGAGGGCAGTCACTAGGTCTGTTCTGAGTGTGAAACTGCTACCTCTTCTGTTGGCCTACCAGTCCTTCATATAATCTAGGCTACAGCAGTGCTTTTACTTTATTTATTTTCATGCGGGCTTGTTGAGTGTTTAAGTCGACTTCTTTAATGCCGGTCTTCTTCCTGTAGGAGCAGTGATACGGCAGGGCTCTCTCTCTCCTTCTCTCTCCATCCCTCTTGTTCTCTGCTGTCAGGGCAAAGTGCTTCAGCCCGGCGCTCAGTGTCATCAGGCCGCTTTTAGTTGAGCTTTGGAGCAGTTCGTTAGAAAATGGCAAAGGATGGAGAAAAAAGCGATTGGAAGGAGTTTCTATGGAACCCGAGGACGAGGGAGTTTCTGGGCAGAACGGCGAGCAGCTGGGGTAAGTGCTGTCCAGCTACGGCAATGCAGCAAACAGGGTCCCCCGGCTCTGTAACAGGTCTCTGCCACAGTGGTTTCCCCCCCTAAAGGTTCGCTAAGATGCTGTAAGAGAGAAATGAGCGTGTGTAACCATGACATGAATTTCGACCCTGCTTGAAGTTAGGCGGTAATTTCCTTCAGGCGATGAGATGGATGTCGCTGTCCACTACAGGTTGGTGCTGAAATCTGACTGCGGCACCGCTCCTGTGGAAGCCAGCTGAACCCCTCCACCTCCCCCACCCCAACTCCTGTCTACTTTATTAATTTAATGTATTTTTTCTACAATGCTTTCCCTGCGCATTGCGCCCAGCATAAGGGATGAGGCATTGGGTTTTATTTTACATTTGGATAAACCTGATTACAGCAGCATTGCTGAAAATAAAAAGGCTCCACTTTCTTGTAAAGTGCATGTAATCGATTCTTCTCTCCTGAAGAGTGATTTAGTTATAACTATGACTTTCATTCTGCTGCAGAGAAGACTTTTTCTAGGAAAGCGGCTTACTGAAGTTGTACAGAGATTTGTTTGCATGCCCGTGGCTTCATCAAGTGTGTGCAACATGATGTCATTTATTTCCAGGCTTTTCCCCTGAGATGCTGAGTGACGATCAGGTCAAATCCTCTTTTTAACACCTTAGTGTTGCCATATACTGACACATTTTCTGCTATACAAAGACCCTGCAACTAGTTCAGAGATTCATGAGATGACAGGGCGCATATGGCTCTGTTCTAATGACATTGGAGCATGTTTAATCTGGGTAAAGCCGAGGGCTAAATGCTATTTGTATCACCTCCAACTCGACCCCTCCCAGTGTGTGTAAATCAGTAAGGGATTTAATCCTAATCTAATGAGTTCATTGGCTGGAGAGGAAGGTATCAAATTCAGCGTGCTCTGGCAAAGTAAAACATTTTTAGGAACTTGGATTCATTTTCACATTTTCACTGAAGATCTGAGCTCAGAGACTTGAGTTTAGCACTCGAGGCTGAAACTGTGTTAAATGTAGTCTTTACTTTGAGTTTGAATTTTCTGATTATTTTTCATCAGTGCACATATATCATTCTTTCAGTGTGGGGCTGGGACTCATGGACTGTAGCTTCCTTAACTGGAATCCTCCCACAGTGTACAACTTAATCCAGTCCAATGTGCCCCAGGTGCTTTAAGGTCTGTTGGCCTTTTTAAGCTGCGCTCTCTGAGACTTAGTAATTAGGCTATTTCTGGAGTTAGCCACTACATGTAGGTCTGCTAAACTTGGCTTTTCAGAGTAGCACTTTCTCATTCTCCTAATGCTGTACATACTGTACCATTACTTCCAATGTGCTGGCAACACGGCCTAATCTACTCGTGATACAGTTTCTTACGGCTTGCACTGAAGAGGGGTTTAAATGCAGGTTTCCAGTCTCTTTAAGGCATTAATGTGTTTCTGCAGCACAATGCACATTCAAAGCATTAGATCAGACTTCTTTGAGGATGAGACGCAAAACACTTCCTTTTGTGTTCTGCTTTCTGTGAAGAGCTGTAATGATATGGAAATAACCTTGATAAAGGAGAGCAGTGCTGCAGGTTTGTTGTTACACATGCCACAAGCTGACACAGTGAAACATGGTCAGACAACTAGCTTGACTAATGAAGTGTTCTGGACCTCCCACTTCCAGAAACAAAGTCCACACTGCAACACAGGAAGAGAACCTCAAAGGGCCTCATGGTGACCAGAATCACGGTGCTCTTTGTTACTTTAACATTGTGTACGAGATAATTAGCAGTGTTTGCCGGCGAAAGAGCCACAGCTCAGAGCTATCCACGCTCTCGCCAGACCTTTTCATTTTTATTTCAGAGGTGCGTTTGATCAGCAAGTTGCAAAGCGATTGAACAGCATGTCCTCCCAATTAATTGTGAGAGAAAAAAGGGACACCTCCTGCCATTATTACCGAAGAAAGAACAGGGTAGTGGACCATCCGAGCCTGTCCTTTTGTTCTTTTCTTTCAATCGCCGTCTGCATACAAAACCAGTGCGAAACAGAGACGCCTCACTGTCCATCATCAGCATGGACTGAGAGGGCAGGCTGTAAACCCAACACCCTGTTTGCCAGGGGGGGAAGCCACCTTGCCTGCACGCTTGATCCCGTCTGGATGTGCGCACATTCATTCTCCCTCTGGGTGGTGTCATATTTGTGGTTAGCACAAAAATCCCCCCACCCCCTTGACGACAGAGACAAACACTTTGCCACTTTTGTTGGATCGTAGCGTCTCTCTTGCTGCGTTGCCTCCAGCATAGTTCATGGTCTGTGTATAATTAATAACTGAGCTTGTGTCTTTTCTGTGGTGTAGATGGGATGCTCATTGTCATCCCACTAAGGGATTCGTTTTTATTAGATTCTAAAACTTCAGGTACAGTCAGGCAAAAAATGCACACACAAGCTGTGCACACAAGCTGTAAATCATCAAGATACCCCTCTGCGATTGCCACCCCCCCTCAATCTCCCCTTGACATTTTGCCAGTCTGGCAGCGCAGGGAGACAAATGCGATGCTGAGCCTGCTGACTGAGGGAGTGAGCGCCACGCTGGGGGCCATCCAGCAGAGGTGCAGGGTCAAGGCACTCAGCTGCCTCCCAACAATGGCCTCAGGTGTCGATGCTTGAAATGTGGGATGCGTCACATACATGTTCTGTATGTGGATAGGAAGCAAACAGCTGCTTCAAATGTATCTGATGGTTCCAAGTTAGAAAGATCGCCTCAGAAATGGTTTATGAATTTGTTGATCTCACAAAATAACAATGAAAAGATGCCAAGTTAGGATCGCCATCTGAAATCTCAGTATTTTCGTCACAACAATGACAAAGTAAAGCATTAAAAACAAACTCTTCTTTATATCAAATGTAATTATCATTATCAATTTGCTCGTACACAGTTATTAATAAACCTAGTCCCCTGACTCTGTGGCTCAGTCTCCGGGGCATCCTTATTTTCTCTCTCCTGGTGTTGCCTTCTGTCATTCTTCCTTCCTTTCTGTGGACAGGACAGTTCTATAATGAAGTTGGTCGTCAGCCACGAACTCCTGCGTGGTTAGGTTCACTTTGTGTCATACTTATTTTTCAGTCCATGCAAAAACACAAAGAATTTAAGGATTAATGTGCAGCTTGTGTTTTGAGTTTATGTTGATAAAATAACATAAAAAACCTGCAGTGGGCAGAAACATGGAAGGAAAAGCTCTGCCTGATCTGTACTAAGCACCTTCCACTGTACAGCCACTGGCATGTGTGCTAAAATGAGTCAGTATTGAGTTATGGCTTCACATATGATTCAAACCCTGCTCGCCCTGGTGGATGTCTTCTGCTTCACACAATGCACCACCGCTTCTTATATCCTACATGCACTTTGTGCTTTTTATGCTACCCTATAGTGCTTCCCTGTTATTCTTTTTAAAAGACCCATGATTGGACACCATCTCCTATTGTGGTCTAGATGATCTAAAGCCTTAAAATAGAGCCCTGGGGAGATGCAGGACTCTAGTTCTCTCTCAGACCACTTGCATTAGTTGCATTACAGTGAAAATGTGTTGCCTCCAGTTATTTTAACTTTAAACGATGATATTTTAAGCATTGCATCTAAAGGATGATTTGTTTCATGTAAGTGAGAGAGAAACAGAGGCAGATGTTGCAGATGCAGTGAAGCAATTTAACGAGGATTAACTGAAATCCCGTAGACATGTTTGGTTAGAGAGTGACGTAATAGACATGAACTACTCATCAATTCAGATGTGAGATTATTTGTTCTCATTAAGGGTTTGTGTGCTGCAATTATAATGAAATGGACTTTGCTGACTTGCAGATGTTAGTCTAATGGACTTTATGCATAATTCATAGATGTACTGTGGTGTACAGCAGACTAAATAATGTAATCACAGCAAAAAAAAAGGCTTAAAGGTTATTGGGGGTTTTTGCACAGTGTATCAAACATACATTTTCCATGCAATAAACACATAAACACAAATTATATTATGTTATATGTAGCCATTTATAGATGAAAATGTCTCAGCGATATCAATTTTGGCACATGGTAGATTATCTTTCTACAACATCAACTGACCAAATCTGATGATGAAGAAATAGTTTTGGTTTTTTTACACATTTTTCCAGTTGGGGAAGATGCTGTTTTGTAATATTTTAATATTCCATTTTTGTTACTATTGCTTATATTAATATGGCTCTATTTTCTCATTGTCTGCAGGCCTTATTTTTCTCTTCTATTTAATTTTCTACACCTGCCTCGCTGGCATGTTTGCTCTCACCATGTATGTCATGCTGCAGACCCTGGACGAACACAGACCAACCTGGCAAGACAGGCTCTCCACACCAGGTGCAGAAACTATAGATACAAGCTGCATGAACACAGATCATGGTCTGTGCACTGTGTCATGTACTCCCTGCTGTCTCTCTTGTCACTCTCAGGCTTGGTGATTAGACCTCGGGCAGATGACACCTTTGAAATAGTCTATACTAAAGAGGACACTGAGAGCTGGGACCTGTATGCCCAGACATTGGACAAATTCCTTCAACGTAAGTTTGGCTCTTGCCCTCTAAGACAGAATGTTATGACATACACAGATAATCTCTTTATAGTTAGCTGACAGGAGATCGTCTTGTACTGGGATCTTAGTTGATTATAAAGACAATTTCACCCCACACACACTCTCCTATTTTCCCTGCAGCCTACAATGATTCCCTCCAAGCCCAGAAAAATCACGAGTGCACCCCAGACAAGTACTTCATCCAGGAGGACAGCGGTGAGGTGAAGAACAACCCGAAACGATCCTGTCAGTTCAACCGCACAGTCCTCCAGAGCTGCTCTGGAATCGATGACCGTTACTATGGATACCGAGAAGGCCAGCCATGCATCATTATCAAGCTGAATCGGGTATGAAAGGAAAAGAGAGGGGAGTGAAAGGGACTGGTGTTGCTAGGAGACATGGAGTGACTGAGACAACCAAACTGGTTGGAAATGATAAAAAGAAAAAAGTCACTATCATAATTAAACTGATTGGTTTTTGCATTTATCATCATTCACTTATGTTATATCGCCTAAAAATGAACAAAAAACGGTTTTCTTTATTTTCTCATCAGGTGATTGGTTTGCTGCCAGGAAAGGATAACCAGGCTCCGTATGTCACCTGTGCTGCAAAGGTAATCCCTTTTTGTCTTTCACAATCAGAGGCTTGACATAACAGTTTTATTCATAGCTATTGTGCCTCACGTCATCTGCAGTATTCCACCTGTCGTTTACCTCCATCTTCCTTTCTTAGCTATCATGAATTTCTTTTCAGGCTGTCTTGTCAGTCAAGCCAGTTGTTTTTATCGCTGCCCTTTTCTTTTCTCCATTGTGTTCCATTAATTTGTTCACTCACAGAAATACAGGGTTGGCAAAGATCAATGGGTAAGAAAAAGTCCAGGACCCATGTTTGGTACAGTTTAGATCAGAGGTGTCAAACAAAAAGCCTTTGGGTAAGAAGAGGTCTGCCAAAGGGCCCAGTTTCACTCACTGGGTGGTTTTACAAAGTGTGTAAAAATTGTGAGAGTATGATTAGTATTTTTGCACTTTTTACTATATTTAGGATTATATCTTGAGACATATCTGTCTTCATATGACTTGGTCTGCCATATCACACTGACATAAGGTAGTTTAGTAATTTGTACGATTTATGATGCCCGTGTTTGTAATAACAAAGTTGCTGAATGTAGAAAAAAATATTGTTGAAATTGGCTTTAAAAAATGTTATTTACATAGGATTCTACTTAACAGGTTATCTTAGTCACTATAAAATTTGACGCTGCGCTACCTTTCTCAAAGTTTGACTCCCCTGGTTTAGATTATATTTCTATATGATATATCTGTAGCAGTCGATCACATTGTTGTTTTGTATTTGCATTTTAGAACTAGATGGTAGATATGTAGGAGAAAGAAATTTAGAGAAAAGTAGACAAATAAAGCTCACCTCCACCTTATAAAGTGGAGATTATAGCTATATAACTGACGAAGCCGTTTCACCCCCTCAGAAAGATGACGCTGATAAAATTGGAGAGCTGATTTACTTTCCTCCAAATGGCACAATCAACCCTATGTACTTCCCTTACTACGGCAAGAAAGCGCAGGTAAGAATGTGGTTTAAATTAAAATATAATGTGCTGTAAACATGATAGCAGTAACTGTTAATAATTAATGTGTGTTTGTTTACAATTGCGCACACAGACCACAGAGTTAAACCTACTGGGTCCGCAGGTTTACGACGTCTTTGTTGACTGTTTTTGCAGGTGAACTACTCTCAGCCCTTGGTTGCAGTCAAGTTCCTCAACATTACTCACAATGAAGACGTGAACATTGAGTGCAAGATCAACGCCGAAAACATTCCCGTTGGAGGTGAAAGGGACAAGTTTGCTGGGCGAGTGTCTTTCAAGCTGAGGATCAACAGTAAAAACTAGGTTTACCCCCCTCCTCCAACCCCACCCTAACCCCCACCCCCACCAGCCTCATCCCCCAAAACATACTGTCTTCATTCTCAGCAACACTGCACATGCACAGAAAACAAAAATCACAGTATTCACACCCTTTTTAGGATTTGTTTACACCCCCAACCCTTTCCAACCTCACCCCCACCCTCCACCCCACACCTCTCCACAGATTTTTGTGGGAAATTCTTTGTCAGGTCGCGTGGCGAGACGAGGCGAGAACCAAAAGGGTGCTAATCCTGTCATTATTTCTGTGAGCATTCACACACAGGTTATTTTCCATCAGTTAGTTTGAGGTGATGTCTATTTATACTGCATGACAAACTAGGGGGCTATAAAGGACGTGGACGTGTGTTTGCAGAGTTTGCAAGGATCAGCAACTTTACCACTGTACTGCTGCTCCCCACCCCCCGCCAACCCGCTGCCTCCTCATAGAGTATCCCTCTAGATATGAAGATCCACAAATTACAATACCGAGCGTGTATATCTACAGTATTTATACAGCATAATAATAGTAATCTTACATCAGTGCGTCTATTTTGTTGCACTTTAAAAGAATATTCCAACAAACAGGATTGATGCAGAGATGATGCCATTTGCATGTGCGTATTGTCTTAGTATGCTACAAAGGCAGGAGGCTCCTGTGTCCCACCTCTCGGCTGCTTACATCTGTAATAAGTTCAGCGACTGACCACCAGGAGGGACCACACCGTAATCTTTAAACCTCACGCGCAGTGTTTTTTTTTTCTTTCAAAATGTGATACAGTAAGATGACCCCCCCCCCAAAAAAAAAGAAGAACATGAGGTACACATTACAGGTAAAGAGGAGTAAAGAGTGCAGGAGAGCGTGTGTTTTAGTTCATACTGTAGGTCGGGAAGTTGCATGCAATGTGCAATATTCATTAAGTGGCATGCATTATGAATGCCCGTATCCATTCATCAGATGACTTCTATTAAATAGTAATCATTTTGGATCATTTGATATTCACTCTCATTGTGTGGCCTGAGAGCAGCTTGTGAAACAGATGATATATATATATATTTATATATGGGGGGGGTCATATAACACCTGAATTCTCAGTCGGTTACGGGGTAAACTGAACTCTAGCTTTGTGGCTCCTGGACTGCAGTCCAATAAGATACCTGAATATCATGTGAAAATGACAAAATAGACCTCTGTTCTGCACGAGCACACAAACACACACAGACAAAATTCAATATCGCATTTTATTCCCAAAGTCAAACCAAGAATTTCTTGCGTTTCAGTTTTTAATATTAATATTCAATCGATGTTTAGAGGAGCTGTATTATTGAGTGTATTGCATCTATTTCACTTGTATCAGAAATAGATGCCATTGTAAAAAAAATGGTATTGTTTTGCACAGAAAGTGCGCTTTTATTCTTTTCTTTTTTTGTGAAGCTGAC
Source organism: Haplochromis burtoni (assembly GCF_018398535.1). Lineage (NCBI taxonomy): Eukaryota > Metazoa > Chordata > Actinopteri > Cichliformes > Cichlidae > Haplochromis > Haplochromis burtoni. The sequence goes on from NW_024582417.1 coordinate 919,762, forward strand.
TTGAGTTTATTAATGCATTTCCAGTTTTGAAGGAAGTTGTTTGTTTTTTGTGTTTTGTTTTTTTGGGTAGTTTTCTTTTTTCTCATTCATTCTCATTTTCGTCACCTAAAGGATGCATCTGAGATACGAAAATGTACACTTTACCTCTTATTTTAAAAGACAGTCGTTACTTTATTATTTTGAATGTTAGTTCAGTTTTGATTTGTAGGGCTGTAGCAAATTAAAAACAGCATGAAGATTTGCTCCATTGACCACAGAAGAAAGATATTTTTTTGTTAATTTGGTTCGATGTTGTTGTGTTCCCCGGTGTTGTATGAATCATACTGAAGGAAAACCCATACTGATAACAAGACAATCAGTTTCAGCCTCTAAAAAAGTCAGACATGTTCCTGAGTTTAGTGCTTGAGGTATTTACTAAGCATCCCTTAAATTATTGGCTTGAGAAATCTGTGGAGTCACACTTTTAAACTCAGGCACGTTACCTCTGCACAGCTCCAAAACTGTTAGATCAGTTAGACTGTGATCCTGCCATGTCACTGCAGCAAATATAGAACACGAGCATCTGTTCGCTCACATTAAGGTCTGGCTGATTATTAATTTGTTTTGGAAGGCTGTGTGTTTCTCTGTATGCCTGCAAATATCTTGCAGTGGTTTAAATAAGACTGCATCATCTGACAGAAAATGAAGGCAAGCCCATTAGATCCAAGGTGATTATCTGATCTATATTTGAAAGGTCATTTATAATGGATGATCAGCTCTAACAGTAATTTTTCATGAGTCCGCCACCCAGTTTGCATGCATTTCTCCTCTTGCACTGCTGCAACACTTACTTCATTTCAATGTAATCTCTTAATCTGGTCAGCTAATCCAGAGCAGGCACGCTGAACTTCTTTACCCCACTCTGTTGCTCCTCCTCCTCGTGTCAGGCGGCCGGTTCAAGGTTTATTCATTTCTCATTTTGCTCACCACATTCACATTACACTTTGTTTAGTTTGAATCACATCACAACAAATAAAAGTGTTCCGCTTCACTGGCTAATTGGACACTCTTGTTTCACTCACGCATGTGAAGATGATTTCTTCAACCAAAGATCTACATGACAGGTAAAATTGAATTTCCACTTGTCTGACACATCCTCAGCAGTAGATTTGAGTAAGGATCCCATGCAGAGATACTGTAGGATCCAACTGGTGGGCTAAATACCCTGTGATAATAAAAAGGCCTCCTCTTATATAATAATAATACGCACAAAGGAACATGGTTCACCACGACATAACAGTGCCTCCTGGTGGACAGACAGTGTTGCTCCCCCAGTGTCACAGAATGTTATTTCCTGTTATCTCCATTTATCTGCTTTTTTTCCAGTGATAATTTGGAAATGTCTTTGAAAAGCAATATATTTATTTCTTGTGTGGCTATATGAATATTTACAGGAAAGGTTGTAACACAATCAGAAACAGTAAGGAACAAAAGGGAAAGACTGCATATATGCCAGTGTGTGTTATTATGATGATGGAACCATTAAAAAAAAAGAATTGTTTTGTTTATAAAAGAGTATTTTGTTGTAAAGATGAGAGAATGCATTAGCCTGGAATATATCATGTGATAGGACGTACTAGATAGATTTTCAGAATAGTATTCAAGGAAACTTGAATAGATATGGATTTGAGTTTGTTTTTTTTCTTTGAATGTTTTTGTCATTTGAGTTTGTTTTACTGTTTTAAAACAAACCTATAATCAAAGCTTTCTGTCAGAGTTCTGACAACACTTTATCCACTGCAAAGGTTGGAGAAAGCCAAATGTTGGTTTTTAAGTAGAGATAACTACATGAATAAGTAAAAAACAATCTCATTGCCCCTTAATGTTAAACTGTATTACTGCTTAAGACTGGTATTATAAGCCAACAAGAAGGAAATTCAGTGAATTTGTTCAAACACTCTCTCCCTAACAGATGATAAATATTCTGGATCTTTGTTTTCTGCTCTAACTGTATGTATATTTTTGCTCATGTTTACTGCAAACCAAGATAGAGAAATGAATAAATGTTATTTAAGGGAACTCAAACTTCCTTTCGTGCCTGCTTCTCAGTCATCTTTCTGCTACTCTTTGCCAGTTTCATGGGCGGAGGGATTGATGTATTACTCATGATCAGACATGTTCTAGAAACTAGGTGGAATAGCAGTGACCAACGTGTAGTTAAATATAGCATCACTTTCACAGTTGACAATAAATGAAGCCAGCTAGTGTTAAAAGTAGTTTTCAGATGAATGTAACTAATGAAACTAATATAATCTCATTCTCCATAATCCTCACAGGCAACCATATATTACTGTTTAAAACAGTAATATATGGTATATATAATATATGATGATTATATACAAAATAAACTTGATTTTCACAAAATGATTATGCCATCCATGTCACAGGTCACTTTGACTGTAGATAGGAGAAAAATGTGGATGCTTTATAAGTTGTACTTTCCCCCCCCCCCCTGTGGCAGTTGCTTTAAATAGTCTGCCACCAAGTGGTTGACAGGATTAAAGGTGAAGTGTACTTCCGCTTCCTGACCTTTACCCGGCTCCTGTCTCCTCTGCACTCCGTGACTTTAACCCCATTTTCTCCACCGTTGCCCACTCAGAAAGAAAGCGTTTCATGAAAATGGAGCCAGCGTTGGAGGTACTGCTTGGTTTAAAACAGTCTAATCAACACCAGCAATGCAGATGAGTCATACACATGCTATTCTCTCTGTTACACGTGTACTCTGTAATATAATACGGAATATTCTTTGATATTATAACAGTAATACCAAACGTATTCGGACAGGAAAAGCCTTTGCATTTGGATTCAGACAAAAAGTGCAGAGTGTGTATAGGTAAGAGTGCCACATAGGCCAGATTATATTCACTGTGATGTGACTTCTAGCAGGGCACTGGAACCTCTGCTGGTTGGTTGGTGCACAACATAAAGAACATTTTATTGCCAGTTAAATGTTTTTCCATTGCTGGATCACACGATGAGTAGAAATAATCAAATGGATTGTCTTCTCTTTTTTTTTTTAATTAATCATTAACATGATACAAAAAAATGACATAGATGTAAAAATAACACACAGCATCACTGTGAAGCAGTAACTTTCTAATCCATTTGGTCGCGTGGAGATTTCCGACCAACACGATAGTTACGTGGTAATTTACCAGAGGAATAACACTGTAAAAGAGCAGTTCTTTTTAATATAGCAATTACCAATTTTTAATTTTAGTTATACATGCGCTATTAAAAAAAAATCAATTATACTTTTGTAAATAATGCACAGTCTAAACCATAATCATCAGCAACAAAGTTTGAGATAGTACCCCATAAAATCTGATGAGAAACATCAAAGTAAAGCTGAATGTCACATGTTGATTGTTGACTCAGCACTTTGGTCCGTAGAAGAAAAAAAAAAGCTGAGTTCTGGGTGAAAAACAAGTCAATTCTTGCATCATAGAAAAGCGTGCATCTTATTTGTATCTAAATCCAATATATGACGCCAAGGATACAGAGCAGAAGCACAACCCAAAGACGGGTAAAACAGCAGCAGTGCCCCTGTGTCCAGTCTGATTATCTCATTTTTTATGGCAAGTCCAGCATGCCATGTTCCTCCAGAGCTTTCTGTGTCCGGTCATAAACCTCTCCGATGGCCCGAGACACCCTGTGCAGCACTTTGCTCATCTCCTCCTGGTTCTGCACGCACACCAGCCTGAAAAAAAAGCCCCGCTCTGGCAGGGCAATGAAGGCCAGCTCGGCGGCCTTGCGGACGTACCATGTATGGTGTTGAGCGAGGGTGCTCTTGTAGGCCTCACGACACAGGTCAGAGGGACTCCTGAGCCGTCCCTCCACTGGTGTCTCAGCCAGCTTCTCCAGGAAGAGCTTCAGCCAAAGCAGAGCGCGATGCAGGCGCAGTAGAGTCCGGCATCCAGAGTCTGTCTGGTGGTGGAAACTCACCAGGCCTTGATTCAGCTCCACCAAGATCATAGAGCGCACAGAGTGATAAGCACTGGTGTGTACCGACGCCTTATTCTTTGTCCCACCACCCTGTGAGTTTACAGAGTTTGTGGAATGTAGATCCGGGCCTACCTCTGCTTCAGGGTTCCCGTCTGCCGTCAGGGCCAGCTGGCGAATTATAGAAGTCTTACTTTCTATCTCTTTAGATATCAGTCCCACCATTGGCCCCAGAGAGTCCATGAACCTAGAAGAGTAACACAGAACAGGATAAAGCAGCTTACAGATTTCAGATAATCAGCAAACAACAAATAACTTTTCTTCCTGATGGCTGTAAACAAATCTTTATCTGAAAATCCTACTTGACAAGCTCGTCCCAGCTGGACAGATATGGCTGCAGCAGCACGTCAGAGTTGTGAGTTGGGGCATCCAGCAGGTGGGAGAGCAGAAGTGACACCTGGAAGGTCTGACCGGGGCACAGCTCAAGCTGGCTCTCAGCTCCATCGCCCACACTGCTGTTGGACAGCTGGTGAAGCTAATGGTGGGGGGGATGGGCAGTGCATGAATGTGGGTGCAATCGGCAGGGGACAAAGGAAGGAAGAAAGCACGACATTTATTTAAAAAAAAACAACAAAGAAATCCACTTCATAGTCTGCAAGCAATCTAATATCAGATTCAGGATGTACTCTTACCTTATTTAACTGATTATAACCTTTTACACAAGAATCCCAGTGGTAATCCAACCCCCCCTCTGAAGTGGACCATTGAAAAGAGAAAAAAGACCAAGGGTTACAGTTAGTTTTGGTTCACAGAGCAATATTGATATTGTAATCATTTAATCTTTCAGATAGTCACACAGCTTTAGCTTGGTTTATCTTTGCGTGTCGACAAACCCGTGAACTAAATAACTGTCTCTTAATGGCTCATGCTATTTTCAGCTAGTGTTTGTCTGCAGTTTCATGGTGAGCTACTACAATATGGTCGAGCTTTCAGTGCTTTCTTTTAAAAAAAAAAAAGAAGAAGAAGAAGCAAAGTTGTGAGAGTGAACTAAAAGGATAAACCAATGAGCTGAAACCCACTTCGCAGCTGTAAGAGGAGCTGCTGGTGCAGGTAGTGATATCATGTAGGTTCATTAAACAATCCTTCTCACGCTGTCACTTTTTAAAATATTTTCTATTGTTATTGATATTTTGATTATAGCTGGCGGAAATGTAACATTCATGAAGCACCGTTATCTAACAGTTATGTTATCTCATGGAAATGATTGTAAGAAGGTGTCCTTGTATCCTGTATTACGTCATATTGTATATCTCTGTATATAAAGACCAACTTATCTACCTGCCTATCATCTTAACTGATGTGCAAGTTGCTAATGAAAGTTTGGCACTGTTCAGTTTATTTACAACAAGACCCTTACAGACACATTGTTGCCAGTGACAGTGGCAACAGCTGTGTTGAGCATGCAGAGTGCTGCGGAGTGTTTGGTGTTTTTTAAGGGAGCTGTGAGGTTACTGCAAATCACAGAATCAGCAGCAGAAACATTCACAGGTTCATCCTCCAAACTGACCCATAAACATTCAGGTTATCGAGCTTCTGGTCAAAATACTGAAAACTAGCAAACAAGCAAATGAGTTCAGATTAAACACAGCACAGATTTACCTGCAACAGCAGAAATAACTCGACTATGAATTATTGTAAATGGTCTCCATCCTGACTATAAAAACGCAGAAGTGACATTTCATGCTTTCAACTAAAAACCGGGGCCAATATTCTGAATTATAAATACAAACTAGACAAAGACAGATCACATGGACTGAGTTTGAACATTTTTTAGAAAGATCAGTAAGTGGCTCCTTAGCCCTTTAAAAGGTCACAGTGGAGCCACTTACTGATTTCCTTTGACAATGAATCACTTTTACTTCTTTTTAATGAGGCAAAACGCAGTGACATTTTTAAGGCTTACAGATTATTCTTGGAGGGTTACTTACATAACCCTTCAAGAATCTTTACCAGTAAAAGATTATTTGTGAAGTAGCTTATTTGAAAAATAAGGGCAACTATTTCATTACCATAAATAAATGTGTAATATTAAATGTATTTTGTACATCAAGGCTGCTTGGTATCATGTGACATTGTTGATCCGGAACAAACAACACACTGATTGTTTAGACTAAGTAGTACAGCATGAGAATCAAAGACACACACTCGCACCCACACAGAGAGAAACTCACGTAGCCACAGCGAGCCAAGGAACAGCAGCAGGATAAGGATAGCTGCAGCAGCCTTGCTCTTTACACCCATACTGAAGTCCAGTGTGGGGCCGTCCAGTCTGCCTCTTGTCCCTTTTTCTTTCCTTTATCTTTTAATTCCTCTGTTTCACATGAGTTCTGGTCCCCTGGCACTGGCTGTCACCGAAATTACTTTCTCCCAGACCACTGCCTCTGACCCCCCCACCCTCCTCTCCAATCCTTCATACTCCTCCCCAAAACCTCAAACAAAACCTCCTGTCCACCACTATGGCCCCTATTAATCTTTAACTCTATTCTTGCTCTATTTTGAAACTGCCCTTTTCCCTCGTCACCTCCTCAAGCCCGAGGTTGCGGTTTCTATCCAGCTTTTTCTGCAACTTTGTTTAAAATCTGTGTGGCTTCCCGTGCTGCCTTTGTGATTTCAGAGCTGCCTGTCTCTCGCATTGCTCAACCCCAAGGTCCAGAGATCAGCTGAGTGTGGCCAGTAGCTGATAAAGCAGAGCCAACACAGGGTGTCCTCCTGTAACCTCCCACTATATGTGCACTATATTCCTGGTCAGCTTGAGGAAACACTTGCTCCCTTGCCTCTCCTCCCATGACCACCACTTTCCCTCCTCCCTCTTCTCTCCTTTCGCTCTCTCTATCACTAATTCATACACTCCATGACAGTATATCAATCATTAGGCAGTGTGTTAAAGTCACGATGACCAAGGGTTTGTATTTAACTTTGGTGGCTACACAGACAGACATGTTAATAAATAATAATCCAAACTTGCACTGGTCGAGATGCCAAAAGGAACAAAGATTTCCACACATGAAACTCTATTTGTAGAAAGATGTGACTCAAAAGGGAAGTGAATCTTTTGTTTTTATTAAAGAAGCTTTCCTGTCATCATATTTTGCACAAAACCTAATTCATACAAATATTATTTTGAACTACTACATGCAAATTATCAAACTTTTTGTTTAAAAAAGTGACGTCTGAGCCATATTAGTAAAACATTGCGGACTGATGTGACTCATAAAAGGTGTTCTCATCCTTATTGCCTCTGATAATGATAATTGTTGGAAGCTCAGAGGTTGGTCCTGCTATCACACGAGGAGGTACAGACATTGAACGCCACACTCAAGCCTGGCCGTCTGTGCTCCTAAAGAGGGACTCAACAATGGTATTTCTTCTGCGGATGAGCGGGGAAAAAGTGAAAGCAGGGGCATTCATTCCTAGTTTGGGGCGGGGGCTGGTCACAGAGCTTTTATTCTCCACAACCAATGGCTGATCTTGTCCAAGATAGGCAGCAACTGAGAAGGGGAGGCTAAATCCCTGGGAAACCTTGGGACACATTCAGAAACCATTTGATACCACACAGAACAGAAAACAGAGAATACCTTTATTGTCACTGTAGCATGTTGGGTGTACAATAAAATTAAGTGCAGTCTCAACAGTGCAAAGATCACTCACAGCAGTCATAAAAAAGTATGCAAAAACCATAAACTATATCAAACTATATAACAGATTGTTTTAAAAACAGACAAAAGCAACCTTTCTTCAGTCTCCCAAATTGCGAAACACTTTATCACACAGAGCACATTCATGTGGAAATTGCTGCATTATGCAGCTCTGGGATAAAAAGTCTTTTCAGTCTATTTGCCCCTTTTTTTAATTATTTTTTTTGTAATCTCTGTTATGGCGGGGTGGTGTCCAGGTGTGAGATGGATCCAATATGATATTATATGGTATTAAATGAAAAAAAAAAACAGTTTGTATTTCCTATTAAACACTGAGATGCAATAACAGACATTACAAAAGCATATAGCCAGCTGGTGATGTGAACATGAAGCGATTCAGATTCAAGCTGTGTTTCTCACACTGTTTTTTATACTCAAAGGTTACACGGGGAGCAAAGATAAAACCACACTGGATTTTCCAGTAAAGTTGCTGCACAGCATTACTGCACTACTGAAAACCCCATCTGGATAATCAAAACATTTAACCACAGTGCTGGGATTACTCATGCTATCAAGTTTGGTGTTTGTTGAAATCATTCCCAAACAAATTTCCCATTTCAACAGAGCAAAAAGATCCCGAGCTGGGTGAGAAAATATAATAACAGCAGTGTAGTCATTTAAAAGCATAAAACGTTTTATTTATTGATAATTGGAGGATTGACCCCTAATGACTTGTAGGCTGAAGTTTCAGACTTCTCTATTGTCTTCTGTGCAACAAGGTTTCAGAGTTTTATTTGAATTCCAAAACAAGGCACTGCCTGTGTCATTTCATATTCAGATTAACCCAACAATATTTTGATCCCCCCAGCTTCCCTTGTAGTAGCTATATTTGAAACTCTAGTTGTAGTTGTTGGCTGTAGCTATAAAAACAGTTACACACACGTGTCTCACATGTCGCACTAACTGGCCTCCATGTGAGTTATTTTCTGATGCTAATCGGGTGGGCTTGAGAGTATAATGCTGTACTTTAGCAGTAGAGAAGAGGGTAACAAATATAAACACAGCACATTGCTCAGAGTGGTTGTAATGTGGAAACATTAACCTAAACAGAACATGTTTTGGAAGGCTGTAGCTGAGAAGATAAAGCAGACCATCTACTAATGTGAAAATTAGTGGTTTGATTCCTGCCTACTCCAGTCTGCATGACAAAGTATCCTTGGTCAAAGTACTGATCCCAAAGTTGCTCATGTCAGTGTGAATGTGTTTATATGTTAGATAGAAAGCACTTAGAAAGAAAGGTGCTTGTGTGAATGGGTGAATGAGGCATGTCGAGTATAAAAGCAGAAGCTTTATTACAATGAGGGAAAATAACAGAGTTTTGTTATTAATGTATAATGCATATATATAGACAGGTGGAAAAAATGCAGGAAACCCACCATAAATAATCTTAGTTAGGACACCTTAAGTGCTCTATGGCATAGATTTGACATAATACGGGGGTCATAGCATATAATTCATCATCATCAAGTCACTCACTGAGCCCTGATGTCCTCTGGACAGGCCTCCCCTCGAATAGAAAGCTCCCATCAGGACAGAAAGATCACTCTGAACTTTGTATTGATTTGCTGTGACCCTTCCCTTTGACAGGATGAGTTGACTCCCACACAGTATAACAGAACCGCTAGTAGGGTTCAAAGGTTTAATGTTTTTTTTCCCTTTAATTTGACACCTGTTTGGATATAAAACAGCTCTGCTCTCTGGAATTTGAAGGCCCACAGCTCGAGCCTTTCTGCTTCTGAGCTCTGAGTGCGAGACACACAAGCTGCCTTCTGGAGGCTCCAGTTACCTTAAAGAAGCTCAACTCTGTTTCCCCAATTGTATATTTAGAAGTACATCACATACTGTGCAACTCACATGGCACATTCCAAAAATCAGTCTGTTGCCCTTGCCACTGCAAAGAGACACTCCTTAGATTAATCACAGCCTTTATTATGACAACAAATCTAGTCTCTGCATTTTAAATGAATTGCTAAAACAACCTGACAGGTCAGACTCTTGGGCTCCATGGTTTCATGAGGTTTATGTGCAGCCCTCTAACCCCATTATTCTGCAGACACTATCTCACCGCTGAGGTCCTGCAAGGTTTACTGTAAGAATCAATACTCTGGACACGCATAGGAGGTGTGCACCACCAGTCACCTGTTCACCCTGCTGTAACCTGTGGGATTTAGCCATTTCCTGCATCGATCTTTAAAACTGACACCAAAATGTTAAAGTTCTACGCATGTCTAGTGGATACAAAGGTGAGTGACAGATTAAAGAGGAAACACCAACCACTAATCCTGTCAGTGACACTGGCCCTCGTGCTGTGCACATCAATCTGACAACTGAAATTTTCTATCCTGATGACGCGAGTACTCCTGCTGTATAAGGTCTCGCTTACAGGTCTCATTGCTACCTTCAGAAATATCTGGAATATCCTGGACACTCCTAGTTTTTGTCTAATGTTGTAGTTGCTATCTAATGATGATGATGATTATTATTGTGGGTGCCTGGAGAGTGACTGGAAGTCCTGGTTTAGTGCTTTCAGCTGGTGTGTAATCTGAACCCCGGATAGTGACAGCCGTGGAGGGTGACAGTCGGGATGTTTGGTAGGGGGATTTAGAGCTCTTCATCTGCCTTCAGTCTCGCTGTCTTTCTGTATCTCACTTTATATTTCAATATAGTGCAGCACAGCACAGTACAGTGCAGAGCAGCAGAGAGGTCTTGAAATATGATGGCAGTGCGCAGTCTTTGGATAGCTTTCGGAGTTGTAACTATTCTTGGGACTTTAGCAGGACTGGGTAAGTGACGCACTTGCAAACTTTTGGCACATCCTCGCTGACTGGCACAGAGATAGCCAACTCTTCTTGTGGTGACTGGCAAGGTACAGAAAACTTGCTGTACTTTAGACCTCATGAAAACATGTAAAAAGTTGTAGAGGCAAACTAACACAGCTGTAAACTTGCATATATTGTTTTAAACTGGAAGCAGTAATTTTTCTTCTGTTGATATCATATCTGCAACTTCTCTAACAAGGATTTTGTAGACTGTCTAATTTGGCTTTTTTTTGGTGCACACTAGTGAATTAGAATATTTGCTTCCTTTATACTGTTGCACTATGTTTTTGTGCATGGTATAAAACAGCGGTCCCCAAGCCACGGACCAGTACCGGTCCGTGAGTCATTTGGTACTGGGCCACAAGAGTTGAGGTTCGGGTGTGAAATGTATGGTTTTCAGGGTTTTTATAGATTTTTAGCGTTATTTTGTTATTGTTTTTGTCGTTTACTCGGTTTTTCTGGGTCGTTTCACTTGTGTTATGAATAAATCTTCTTTTTTCAATACTGGTACTAGTTTTATTTTCCATGAAAATATTGTCCATAAACCGGTCCGTGGCGCAAAAAAGGCTGGGGACCGCTGGTATAAAAGGTTAACAACATACAAAGTGTGACCGTCTATTCCATAACCATTAAGTATAATTGATACAATTAGATAAAAACACAGTCAGTTAACAAATCAGAAGGAAAGCGTAACTTCCTCTATGATTTTTCATGACAGCAACAGTATGAGAGTGTGTAAGCTGTTCTTAATGGTCCAGATCATTCTTATCCCACAGCACAACTTTACCCCAGGGTTTTTACACTTTTTTTTTTAACTAGTTGGTTGATTTTCATTTTATCATGTTGCTGTATGTTTTGCAGTTAGGTTTTTGTAGGCCTGTGATGTAAATGCATTAACCTGGAAAGCACTTTAGGCCAACTACTGTTGTTTAAAATCTGCTATATAAATAAAATGACATGACAATATGAGGTAAGAGGATGTCATAAAGCTGCAATGAAAGCCAGGAGATGATGGAAAATTGAAAAACAAATACTTGTGATTGCTTATGTCATTATTGAAATCCATTTGTAAATTCAGGATGGTTATGGTGGTTTGTTCTTGTATTTGAGGGGGGAAAGGTTTCTTGAATCCAGCTATTTGGTGGATATCACATTCATTACCAAATTCCTCTCAGACCAAGTACAGGTATGTGTAAGTGTCAAGCTGAAATCTGGACTCTCAGTTTTTGTATTGATACATTAAAGGAATAGAAATCAAAGATTAAAATGCTGGAAATATGACTCGTGACTGTGGAACATCACAGAATAATGATAGAATCTCTTCATGCCTTGCACTTCAATAGAGGACTGTAGGAATTTTGAGATTAAACTGACACTGTTGTTACGATTTGATAGCAGATAAACAGATGAACTTATGATCTTGGTATGAGGTCAAATGTAATCCAAGTGTGATATCAGGAATCTCTGCTCCACCTCGGGTGTTAGTGTTTGTCTTCAGAACACGATGCGCTGGAATCCTCTTAGGAAGGTACCAGACACTTCTTCTTGTTTCTCTTCTTTTCTAAATCACATTAAAAGATAACACACACATGCACATGAGGAATTACTGTCAAAATGTCATTTTTTGTGTCTAAAAAAATAAATTACATTTTGACAGTATACAGAATTTTTAATTTTGTTGCTCATAGGACAGGAAGACACTATCAAGAGACATTAAGAACAGTATAGTGACTAAAATTCCTTGTACTGTTTTACTGTATGAATAATGAAGGAGCTTTCTCACCCTTAATTTCAGAAAACCATGTGGGCCTTTTTATATAGCCACAGGATTAATGAGCCATTGTCTGTCCTCGGCCACAAAATAAAATCTGAATCTCAGATGATGTTTTCCTTGGCCAGGCAGCACAGGAACTATAACCTGGTATGGCTAATGAAGCCTGGCTGCTATCAACACATCCCCACACGCTTCCTGAATTGAAATCAGCAGGTTTTCTCATGTGTAGGGATTTTCCATAATAAACCTTCCTACGCCGCACTGAGAAAATATCCAAAGAAGGGGGAAATATGTAGGCCAAAAAAGCGTGTGAGGCAGTCACTGAATGAGGCAGAAACCAAAGCTGCCTGATAGAAACAAACATTCCCCGAGATAAAAAAGATACCATGACTGCCCCTACATACTTTCTTTTATACTCCCCTTAGAGCTCAGGCAGCATGTTAATGTGTATTAACTCATCAATTGCTACACAATGTCCGTCTTCCCTGCATTCATTCCTTGTATTGTATTTGTGTGTTGCACAAATCAGATCAGACACAAATTGTCACTGCAGTCTTCTTTATCGCCCTCTCCGTATTTTATTTTGCTCTGCATGCTTGATCTCATCAGCTCTCAGATTTCTATCAGGATATTCCAGGTTAGGATGCATCGCTCTCATTATTTGGGATGTGGTGATTCTTACTGGTTTCACTATAATTTGATGGCTTTTTGTTTACATGTGAGAATTCTGGTCAGCTTACAGTTTGGATCATTATGGCCCTAAAGTATTGTTTGAAACTGTTTGCGGGCTCTTGCATATACTATGGCTTTGTTATATCACTCAGCAAAGCATTACTTTTAAAATACATCTGCCAGTTCAAAAAGCACTTAGTGGTTTGACTCTCATCAACATCTCTGAGTTGCTCAGTGTCTATAACCCAACTAGACCTCCCAGGTCATCAGCTGCAGATCTTTTCCCAGAATAAGATAGAATAAGATCCAAGTATGCTGACGGTGTTTTTACTTACTGTGGTCCTGTTCTTTGGAACAAAACTACCAGCACCAACTATGTCTACATTTAAAAATGAACATTAAAACCTTTTTATTCTCACATACTTACAGTGTTTGAGTGTTAATTTGTATTCTATATCTTGTAAAGTTTTGGTTCTATTACCTCAAAACGTTGCAAATCTACCTACATTTTTAGCTTTTTTTTTTATCAGTAAGCACATTGTGTTTATGTGGAATGAAATGTGCTATATAAAATGAAAATAATAATAAAATAATAAAACTGGCACAGTTTTGAAAAAGTAGTGTGTTAGCATTCAGCAAAATCTTAAACAGGGATATTGTACTGTTTACTTAGCTTCTTACTGACCTTCTCTGCCATCATCATAAATCATGAAGTAATCAATATACCGGTATATATATATATATATATATATATATATATATATATATATATATATATATTGACCACTTTGATCGAACACACATCCCTTCAGTGGTTGCCTGCAGGCTCTGCCTCTAATTTCCAAACATCACTCTCCCGTCCCTCTGTCTGAGCTAACCTATTGTAGTGTCAACTACAGGAAATGATGAGGTCAAAAACTTGACACCATATATTTAACTCACCCTTTGACTGACTGATATTTAGAAATATACGGCATGCTGTGCAGCTCACGAGGCACACTTAAAAGTCAGACAACGTATAACTTCTGAAGTCATCCATTTACTCAGTACAGACACACTATGTTCTGCTTACTGTACCCAGAATGAGTTCTTGTACCTAAAACTAAGCAAGATCAGCATGGTCTTGCTGATCTTGCTTAGTTTTAGGTACGCAAGATCAGCATGGTGTCTTTGCAGCTATCCATCATTAAAACAGCTTGTGATTAATAAGCTGGCATAATATACACCATAAGGAATATCAAAATACCAGTTTTTGTTTTAATCAATGATGAAATTAGAGGGAAAAATTGCTTAGAAATTCAAATGGGGGATGGTCTTAGTTCAAACACAAACTCCTGCATATCACATCTCATATTTCACTGTTACATTTATTCATTCATCCTTCTTATATCCAGAGTCATCTATTAACCAAGCGCAATAAGTAGAAATTGACCAAGCCTTAAGAAAAAAAATCATATGGGTAAATTACTGTTCAAACTAAGTGACATATTTGTGCCTGTCTGGGACACCCTGACCCAGGATCTCATGGGAGATGACATATTTTCTGCTTTGTATTACTGTCACCATTTTTGCCAAAGGATAACACTGATGATTATTGTAGATGACCCGAGTTTGACTTAAAGTCCCATTTGAGAGTTTTTGATAGGCCACTATGTAATGTGAGCTATGGATAGTGACAGCTGGGAGAGAAGAAGCAAGAGGTCGGAAATAACCTCCATTTAGTCTCTCCTAGTCTCTCTTGACCTTTGTTTGGATATATGGTCAGGAGCAGTAGTAGTACTCAAGGAGTACAATATAATGGCAATGACTGCTATTTTTAGCATAATCTTTGAACTCTGGAATCATAGATTGGCTAATCTCTAGAGTTTGTAGCCTATCCCAGCTGACATAGGGTGAGAGATTGACATTCTATCGTAGAATAAACATAATATCTTCAGTTACATTAAAACAATATTTGTCCTTGTTAATATTATTGGAGAGTACTGATATGCAGATATCCAAACTTATGGGACTGTATTGCATGGACATCACAATGTCACAACAATACAAACAGAAATATTATAAAGTACAAAACCTTTTGCACAACAGTATCTTGTGTAATAATAACCAGATATATTCTTATGTAATTTTGATACTTTTCTTCATGCAGTGCAATGTAATCAGGAGACAGAGCTGATCGGGGACTTGTTCAAAAACTACAACAAGAATATACGTCCAGTATTACATCCTGAAGACAAAGTGGGGGTTCAGATCAAGCTGACCCTCACTAATCTTATTTCCCTGGTAAAAGCTTCATTTTGCTACTTTTTGCAATACATCTTTTCCGCACATTAAGAATATATGAGCATTACTTAAGGGTGGAAACATATTCAAAAGCATTACGGTTAAAAAATGCGATTAATAATAATCTCTCTGGTGTGCATTTACCACAGCCACTATCATATGAGCTACACAGCTCAATCGATCTCTTCTTTCGTTCCTACAGAATGAAAAGGAGGAGACTCTTACAACCAATGTGTGGATTGAGATTGTGAGTTGTATCTCTCTTCGTGGTTGTCATTTTCCTTTCTTTGTTTGAGAGTTTTGGTAGAAGGCATTTCTCCCTCGTCTTTGTCCAGCTT
This sequence comes from Haplochromis burtoni, assembly GCF_018398535.1. Taxonomy (NCBI): domain Eukaryota; kingdom Metazoa; phylum Chordata; class Actinopteri; order Cichliformes; family Cichlidae; genus Haplochromis; species Haplochromis burtoni. Next base: position 935,384 of record NW_024582417.1, read on the forward strand.
TTAATATCACTGCTGATTTTTTTCTCAAACCACAGCAATGGAATGATTACCGCCTTGCCTGGAATGCTTCTCAGTATTATGGCATTGAGGTTATTCGTGTCCCGTGCAAAACTGTCTGGCTTCCTGATATAGTTCTTGAAAACAAGTAAGGCAGTAACAAAAAGGAGCGCAATTCTGTCTCTTTTGTTTTTTGCGTTCTGGACAGTTTGTTTGTTAACCGGTTCTGGTCTTTGTCCACAGCATTGATGGCAAATTTGATGTGGCCTACTATGCCAATGTGTTGATCAGCAGTGATGGTGGGATTTACTGGCTGCCTCCTGCTATCTATCGCAGCACATGTGCCATTGAGATCACCTACTTTCCGTTTGATTATCAAAACTGCACACTTGCATTCAGGTGGGATTTATTAATCATTTGAAATCTACGTTTATATTATATGTAAGTCTTTCTTTATGCATTTGCTTCTATTAAACTTTGGCTTGATTGCCACAACTGTAGATCCCAGACTTACAGTGCCAATGAAGTGGATCTTACCTTGGCTGTTGGAGAAACGGGGGAGATTATTGAATGGGTGGACATCGACCCTGAGGCTTTCACAGGTACTGTAAATACACCATCCATCCATCCATCCACACATCAATCCATACCTCAGTCCACATTAACAATCATAATATTCAAGTTTTGAAAATCCTTCAGGTTTTTGCATTTACACCCTTTAGAGAATGGTGAGTGGGCCATTGTCCATCGTCCAGCCAGGAAGATGATCAACAGTCGGTATTCCCCAGATGACCTGGAGTATCAGGAGATCTTGTTCAATCTGGTCATCCAAAGGAAGCCGCTGTTCTACATCATCAATGTTATCCTGCCCTGTTCCCTTATCTCGTCTCTGGTCGTACTGGCCTACTTCCTACCTGCACAAGGTCAGTAAGGTCGATGCTTTTCCTGTTTCACTACTAAAGTTTGAAACATGCCAGATGAACACATTTGTCTCATAATTTTCTGTATCCAGATGTAAAACAAAACAATAATGAACTTGATTTGCTCTCCATAATAATTTTAAAATAATTTGGACTTAGCCTTTTTATTGTGTTTGTCACTAATTAATAAAAACTAATCACTAACTGCTAATTCAAAGTAACTGAACTACAGAGCCTAAAGGTTTGATGTGGAAAGCATTCAGCTAAAGCTCTAAGACTGATGTTACTGTAATACAGCTGACTTTTAAGTCTTAAATCATGAAATATTACAAAGCATTCCTTGATGCCTGAAGTAGATGAAAGAGAAGAATGTCCTTTTTTTTTTTGGTCCAACCGGTCTAACTCTCTGCTGCTCCCTCACAGCTGGAGGACAGAAGCTGACCGTGTCCATCTCTGTTTTGCTGGCTCAGACTGTCTTCCTTTTTCTTATCGCTCAGAAGATCCCCGAGACCTCTCTGTCTGTCCCTCTAATTGGAAAGTGAGTCAGCATGTCCTCTCTGCTGACCCCTGCTGGTTTGTTTTGCTTCAATCCAAACAGTTTGAGCCTGCCCTCCAACAAAGATCTCTCTAATGTCTTCCCCAGGTACCTGATCTTCGTGATGTGTGTCACTACTCTCATTGCTACGAATCAAATTGTAGTGCTGAACTTCTCACTGCGCAGCCCCAGCACTCACAGTATGTCCCAAACCCTCAAACATGTAAGTGCCCTCCACGGAGATGAGTAAACTTGTTTTTTAAAGAGTTATTTCAGTAAAGTGACTGTTGTTAACTTCTATTGCCTGCTGCAGCTGTTCTTGAAAATGGTTCCCCGCTTCTTGGGCATGTCTCCGCTGGTGGACGATAGTGAGGTGACAACAGAGGTAAATGGGGTGAGGGAGCGGCGGCGCAGCTCCTTTGGCCTCATGCAGAGAGCAGAGGAATATGTGCTCAAGCAGCCTCGCAGTGAAATGATGTTTGACAAGCAAAGAGAGAGGCATGGTCTCACGCGATCCATTGGTAAGACCGTTGATTACAGAGCAACACTCAGCACAGTCTTTAGCTCACATTTCAGCTCAAATACTTAAATATTTGAAAATCAAAGTAGAAAATGTATCTGGTTTAATTAGTGCTGATCACTGCAAATTGTCATCTAACGCAGTGTCTCCCTCCCTCTAGTGGACAGTATAGATGTCAGCAGCACAGCTAACCTATATAAGAGTTTGGCCCAAGCTGCACCTGAGATTAAGCAATGTGTGGATGCCTGCAACTTCATTGCTGACAGTACAAGGCAACAAAATACCATTGGCTCTGTGAGTGTTTGTTTGTTTGTTTGTTTGTTTTAACTCAACTTCAGTGACGTTTTAGATGAGTAATATTTTGCAGTCAATTTTCATTTTATCCTCACTTGAACTTAAGCTTTTGTTCACTTTCTTTCCAACTCAAGGAAATTGAAAGCTGGGTCTTGATTGGGAAAATGGTCGACAAAGTGTGTTTCTGGGCTGCTATGTCTCTATTCATCATCGGCACAGTGTGGATCTTCCTAACAGGACACTTCAACCGTGCCCCAGAATTACCATTTCCAGGAGAGAGTAAAAAATATGTCCCAACTTAAAAAAGGAGAGAAAAAAAGAAATTTGTCTCTGTTTAATGTTTTCGAGGTATATTTTGCCTCGTGCTGTTTATGATGATGAACGCAATGTTGTTCACTGATCCCATGGTTAAGATTCAGGGCTGAGTTAAGTCTGTGTTTGATAACAACAAAACTTTCTGTTTCCATGCTTGTCAAACACCTGAGCATCAACATTCAACGTTTCTTAACTTCTAAACTAAGTTGTCAGCATTTCTATATTAAATCACAATTATTTTGTTAGTTTTGGGGTATGAGAATGTATGCAAGCCCAGACTTACAGCTTATAGATGCATTTTGAAGAAAAAATGTTAACGGCACTGCACCACTGTGCAAAGGGATTTATTTCTATTGCAGAAAATGACTTTTATGACTTTGTTTTGCATAACATGAAGCTACAGGCACTGTATGCTTTAACTAAAGAACCCATTTTACTTGCATGACCATCTACAAAACACTCAGAAAACATATCTCTGCACACATATTATGTCTTATGGTCATTATCTATATATGTAACATGAGCCAACCAACTCTAAATCAAAGCCTTATTCTTCTTACTATGACTTATTATTTGGAATGTATTGCTTACAGTAGATGGCTCAGTGGGACACTGTTTGGCGTTAACTGTACCAGGACTTCTTTTTTTTTTAAAAAACAAACAACTAATTCTTTAGTTTATTACAAAGTGTGTGTTTTAATCTTGAACTGAATGTCTAAGTAGGTGTTTTATATGTTTATACGTCAGAAAGTGTGAATCTGCAAAGTGTGGCTAAAACCTAAAACTGTGATCATATTTTTTACAGTTATTTTGAGTGGTGTTACTCAGCTGATTCAATAAATGTGACAGAAATGGGCTAGCAAATCAAAACAAGTCTAAACACTGTTGAAATTTCACACACTGAAGACTTGAATGGTCTATGTTTGTTTTTCTGTTCGTGTCCAGCTGTGTTCAAAGTTACACAGTTGGGTATTTAGGGGAGATATTCTATAATATAGTGTGTTCATGGCAAAAACAAAGGAAAGCTCACATCAAGTTTGGATCTGCCATCGGGTTGTATTCATTTTATAATGTGTATAATAATATTTAATAAAGTGGAATAAAATGTGAGATTAAACCACATAGAAAGGTTTGACTGTTGTGTCACTGATAGACTGCTGTTTAAAAATCCAGTCAGACTTGTGGTTGAACGCCTCCATGTGGTGGAAAGTTGCACTAGGGATACTTTGTTAATAGCGCCACCTCACACCAGTTTTTGGAGTTGTCTTTGATTTTTCCGAAAACATCAACCTGTCACATCACTGTTTAAACCAAGATTGTAAAAAAAGAAAAGAAAAAATCAAACTCAAAAGGTAAAAACCAAACCTTTCACGCCTGTGTTTTTAATATCAAGACCTAGAAGTATGTTTGCTTTAGATACAGCAAGTCTAAAGTTCAGCTGACACATTGTTACTGTTTTCTCTCAGCGTGTGCAACTTCAGCTACAGGCTAGGCATGTGTGCTGTCATCTAAAACCTGTACCTGTTTCGAAAACCAGTCCGGAAAGTCTTTTTAGTCATTTCAATTATTTCTCCAACCTGTCAGGCGGGGCTGTGGCTGAGGAAGCTGGTTTATGGTTATCATGCAAACAACTCTCCAGATTTCGCTCACTTTGCATGGGCGTGAGTCATCAACTCTTTTTTTAGGTACTAGCAATATGAAAATGCCATACCTCTGTTCGTTTAATCTAATAATGCACGGTTTATCTTCGAAAATAGGAATACAGATAAAACTAGAATGAAAGTTAAATCTGGTTGACTTTAGTTGATGCTCACGTAACATGTACTTCCGGTGTCCCACTTCAACGTTAAAGTTTGTACAGTTTTTTATTCTAAATAAAACTGTACAAAACACATTGTTGGTTTGTCCTAAAAACGCGTTTTAGATGTAAATTTTGGTATCTCGTCGGATAAAATAAAATATACATATAATCGGAAGTCTCCTGATACCTTACGTGATTCTCATGAAAATGGCATACGTGCCGCCTACTCCCTTCTCGTGTATCTGAATTCCTGCATATATGTTTCCTGACAAGTATGAAATCGGGACTTGTTGTGTTCGTGTTTGATAATTGTGGCAGTCCACACGTCAGTAACGTGAACTAAGTCCATGAATGCGCCTGCTATGTACACAGCCGCAGGTACCGGAGGGGGAGGAAGTCATTGTTTGTTTTGTGTCATAATTCCGAACATCACCGGGCTCTTTTCCATATAAGAATAAAAAGGGACATAGTATGATTTACCTAATAACAGTGGCAAAGCAGCAGAAACCATTTCCACGTTATCTTTTCCCTCACGCTGTCCCATCGGACAGCCAGTAATAATGTGGGTGGGACTAAAGCGTGCATCACCCACGGTTAACACTGATGAACTCTTCTCTGATACTCCGGTTGGGCTACAATGAAACATTTTTGTTACTTTGAATGACTCTTTAAGCTCTTCGCCCTGAGTGTGGAGCCGCCGTGAGCCGATCCGTGGCTCGAACTTAGCTGACAGTAAGTATTTTTTCAGGCCTATGTCGGACTTCTATTTCCACCCGCTGTGTTGTCGCAGTACTGACGAGTGCGGATTGTCCAGCTGCAAACTCGCAGGTAGAGATAAGGAATACGGCGATCCTATTAGTGCCGCGCTTAAATCTATGTTTTGTTTCCAACAGATGTCTTTATATGGGAAGTTTTTTTTAAAACTACACCGAGTCTCTTTGTGGATTGTGGCTGTAGTAGGGAAACAGGGAAAGGGTGGAGACGCCAAAACTTAGCCTTCAGCTTTTCCAGCCTGGAGTCTCAAGTAGACTTTGCTGCTTATAGATGCCTTGTCTTTGGCGAAAAAATTAAAAAGTGATTTTCGTTAGTGTAGATTAGGGTGTGTGCTTAAGAAAACTCCATCAGATATTTGTTTTATTTCTCTCTTTGTCCCTCTTTAAGACGTTTTTTTAAACACTGACTTTTTGCCCTAACGCAAAAACGTGATCAGGCGGACTATTCTTAGCCACAGCACAGTTTTGGGGGAAAATGCTGATGGTAAGCAAGTGTTGACTCAGCGCTGTTGTTTCAGTCATCAAGTTGATGACTAACAATTGTCTTCTGTCACTTGGTTGCACGTTTTAGAGTCGGTCCGTAGATTTCCCATACAAATTCATTTTAAAGATCACGTATGCAAAGCACAACTTCCCCTCAATCAAGGGAAGACCATTTTTTAAATAGGTCAGCTGATGTTCAGGCTGAAGAGCTGATGAATGATGTTTAAAAGAAAAAGAAAATATGATGGGTATGCAAACAGCTTAAAAAACGGGGGGGGAGGGGGGAGGTTGCAGGTGAAGGATTGTCAGAGGTACACTGCTGCACCTGTACACGCACCCAGCTGTGATGTCAGATTGTACATCATCATTGCAGGGTGTGCCATCCTTATCTAGTTGAGGCCATCAGTGAAAACTGCATGGAATTAAGCTGCTATGTGAAGTGTGATTGTTTTGCTGATCGTCTCCTAACATTTCCCTTCCCTTGCCAGGTGTCATTGTTTGAGATAACCACTGGGAGTCAGCAAAGCCAGGAATCTCCTTATTTATCCCTTTATCCATAGATTTTCTTCCACTTATCCATTCAATTTCTGGAAGCTGGAGCCTATTTCAGCTGTCACAGGGCAAAGGCAGGGTGCGGGTAGTCAGTCTGTCACAGGGCCGACACAGAGAGACAGACAGCCATTCATAGAGAAATTCACACATAACCGCAGTGACTGCATGCCTTTGGGCTGCGCGATGAAGCTGGAGTACCCATGGAGAACATACAAACTCCACACAGAAAGGCTCCAACTAGATGGTGGATTTGAACTCACCTCCTGCCTTTTCATTATCCAAACAAACACAAAATATGTTTTGAATTCAACACAGCACTGCTATCAGTGTGTTTGATAGTATTTGTAATTGCTCCAGAGTCAGTACTGCTGAGAGATAAAAGTCATCCATTGCACCCCACACATACACACAAACAAAGCCACATTGTTCTTGACACATAGTGTGTGTGTTTAAAGGATTGCGATCATTGGACTCTTGCTAATAGCTTACTTCTCAGCCAGTCACAGCATTCCAATTTGATTAGTCTCATGTTTTATAAAACACAGTGTGGGTATAGTGTAGTATTTACCGTGAAAGTAACCTGAGCAAACAGTGTAGGTAAAGTTTGACTCAGACATGCAAAATGCAGGGAAATCACGTTAAGTCAACACTTAACACTTAAGTGCTTCAAAATGTAAACAGATAACAGCAGCTAGTTGGGTTTGGTACTTAATGAGAAATATCTGTTTTGGTTTAGTTTTTATCATGTTTACCTCTGTATTGTGCGTCTTGCTTGCTTAGGGACAAGTGTGAGCAAGTCTTTCATACAAAAGTATAACACCTAAAAGTGTGTGGAAACACACTAAAGATCTCACATGTGAGTGTCTTAAAAAGATCCAGCTCCATAAGTGGAAATAACCAAAAAAAGTCAAAAGTATAAATTGAAATAGCCGAAATTGAGTATGGCCCTAGTGTGGAGATTTTTTTTCCACAGCAATTAAAATGTCACTTGTGCTTTCTTGGGAAGCAAAGGTGGGGAAGATCCGTCCTAATGGGATTAAATTCTAAACCAGATTGTTGTCAAGACAAAAAAGCTTATACGAATACAACATATACACAGTGGTGATCTATATTTAAAAAAACATGGCTGTACAGATGACACATTTGGGATGAATACACTGTGCAAATGTGCAGATCTCTTCAACAGCAGTGCTTTTGATTCATTACATCAGCAAAAAGTGGAAAGAAGTCTCCTTATTAGTAGATGCTAGTTTACGCCCGACACAGTAATTGTGACGGGATCTTCAATTATTATTCTTCCTGAACCTGTTTTTGCTACACATGATCCTGTGTAGCTTGTAGTGGAAGTGGAAAGTCACGTTTCTGATAAAAAGAATGCAGACGCAGATTATGCTTCTTTCTTTCTTACCCTTGTTTCAAACTCTCTCTCCTTAACAGAGACAGGCTCCCTCCCTCTTTTTTCTTAAGCCTCGTTTTCCAGGAAACATTCAGCTATTCTACATTTACCAACATGCAACACAAAGGGTTTCACACACCCTTTTTTTTCACCAGTAACCTTGTCCTAAACTTCTCATATGTTTTGACATAAACGACTTGCCTAGCAGGTCGCTGCTGACAAACATTTCCAGTTTACTTTCTATTTTCATGCAAGTGATATCTAAAGCAGTCTGTTTTTACAGAAGTGATAATGGTGGTTGTCCTTGAATTCCCCCTGTTGAGCAATCATGATATGTCATCATTATTGAGCATTAGATTCACTTCAAGGTCATGATCACACTGACGGATTTTGCTAAGCATCAAACACTTAAACTGCATCTCTCGGTCTGTTTTAAAGCTGACATGTTTGTGGTTACAGGTCTGTATTATTGCCTTTATTACTACTTTTCCTACAGAAAATCTGAAGTCAGATACTCTTGCTTTAAAATCCGATTTTGCTATGATCTATATCACGAGAAAGGCCACAGTTTCACATGTCTTTGATCTCTGGACTGTTTTCTTTTGTCTTCTCACCAGGGCATTTGATCATTTGTGCAACAGAGCTATGGCCAGTCCAGAGGACGTGATCGAGCCGTTGGCAGAGAGCGCAGCTGCCCAAAGCCTTAATAGACGACGCTTCTCACACGACTGCCACGATTTGACTAAAGACGAGCTAGATGGCCTCATGTCGCGCAGTGGTGAGAAACGACGAAAATGAATTTAGTTTAAGATAGAAGCTCCCAGAAAACCATTTTTCTTGATTGCTTCAATTTTTCAAATCGCAGAAGGACGTCCTTTCATCGTGGTGCATCGTCTTTCCGAAATAGAAGATAAGGGTATACCTTATTTCATCCCTGATGTTCCTGTTAAATGCAGACTGGACAACACAGAGAAGCACACTACACGCTCAAGGGTACCTCCATAAACTTACGAAAATACCCTTTACATTTTTTTCTTTTTGGGATACTAATGAATCTTTATAGAAAGCTCTTGATGGGCCCAAAGTGAAAACACACACACTTATGCTTAATAAGTAACTCTTTACAACTGTGTAACAACAGACAATCCCATTTTCGATTTTGACTCAGGACATGCCAGGGTTAAATTTGACTACTTTGCCATGATGACGTTAAGTCATAGTGGAGCGAAAGGAGCGATAAAATTACAAAAGAAAACTTTATTGCTACTGAGCAGGCTGTTTCAGGGTTTTACAGTGTGCTGTCACTTTGGCCATAAAGGGATCAACATGGCCAGCAGCAATGCTCAGTGGTGCTTAAATGATGCTCACTTGGTAGTACGGGGCTCAAAGTGTGACAAGAAAATACCCCCCACACCATTACACCACTACCACCAGCAGCCTGAACCATGGATGCAAGGCACCAGAGACAACAACCATGCCACGTTCAAAGTCATTTAAATCAAATTTCTTTCGCATTCAAAATGATTAACAGCAGAATTTCATTTGTGGTGAATTTTATTATGACTGTTGTTGAATGAGTCCTAAAGATAATATTTAAGTGATCTGAAACCAACCATATGACCATGAAACAGTCAGTCACATTTATTTCTACATAGTCATTTATATTAAAAAGCAGAAGTTCATGGGTATCTTAACAAGTACTGATCTTCATGTCACTTTATTTGTAAGTTAACTCCTGAGTTTTAATTGGATGGCTCAGTCAGTTTGCATATACTTTCCATATTCTGGTATCCACATTCTCTGATTTTCTTTCTCCCACAGTCCAGAACGGTGAATGTAAGTAGAATTAGAAACTTGTTTCTACGTGTTTTAATCCAATCCACATGCTAAATGTCTTGCCTGATTTGCTTATATCCTCCGGAAACCCAAACTTTTTTTTTAATGCATTTTTAATCTTAGCTATTTGGGATTAGCTGATTATAAAAACTGTCTGCATGTGGAAACAGTGGGTTTATTTTACAACACAGTAAAGTATTTTCAGTGGGAGAAAGTGACTTCTTCACTGTCCAGATGAACAGAATCAACTTTTTGGGGTCATTCTTTTTTATTTTTACAAAGTGTAAAACACTTTATTGAGTAGAATGAAGTAGAATGTGTGTAAAAGCCTAAATGTAATTTCTCCATATGAGGACATAGGGTCTCAGGAGGATATGAAACAAAAAAAACCTTTACGCTACTTCCTGGTTCATCTTTGATCTGCAGCACTTACAAAATGGCAATTAAAAAAGGACTTTGGGTGTCTTAACTCTTATCTTCCAAGTAAGTGAATTAGAGATAAATTCATCTGTCTATTCAAATTGTGGCTTTCTTTCTTACTGGGAACTACGTTAAAGCTGCGGCTGGCAAAACACAGTCCAGTTGCTATGAAAACAAGAGCTAATAAGAAAAATTCTATTCCATTCAAATCACTCAAATTTTTGCCATTTGGTGGTTCCCCTTTTTCACCACCACACTTGTGTTTTTGTATGATATCAATGATGTCCCTCCAGGTTAGTATTGGGACCCTGTATACACTGCATCTAACACATGGCCAGTTCCACTGGACTATAAAGAGGAAGTACAAGAACTTTCAGGAGGTGCATCGCGACCTTTACAAGCACAAGATGATGCTTCATTTACTGCCTATTGGAAGGTTGGTGTGCAGATCGATTTAACTGTGCAACTTGGCCTCTCTCTCTTAATGCAGTTGAAATCTGAGTAATTGTTTGTTTTGAGCTTTTTTTTATGGCAGTTCTCTCAAGCACAGAATGTTTTTGAATATTCAAATTTTCCTCAAAGATTTGCAAAGGATAGGCAGCAGCTGAGAAATATGTCGGAGGAAATGCCCAGCCTACATGGGACTGAGCGGGCCAGAAGAACCTCCAGCAAAGTGGTATATAAATCAGTCTTCCACACACTGAACATATTTTGAAGCATCACATAATTTTACAAGTAGCAGCTGGTAAGTAAATTGTAAATATGTGCTCTTCTAATGCAGAAATACCTTGAGGAGTACCTGAATTGTCTACTGGAGAACACATTCTGTAAAAATGATAGCAGCATGGTAAGCATGGGTGAATAATATATACACTACATTGCAAAAGTTTTAAATCAGCCCTCTTCTCTGTATATTTTGCTTCCAAGGACCCAGACCATTTCAAGATATTCTTTAAAAATGGCTGATTTTTCATACATTTTCAGTCCTTGTACCTGACCATTTTTAGAGAAATGTCTTTTTGTTTGTTAAGACACTTAACGCATACCTATTCATCATTCAAGTACATCATTCAAGTACGAAAGATGCACCTAACCCAAGGAATGAACCAGTGTTGTCTACACTTAACAGACAACTTAACAAAGAATCTGTTTTAAATTGTGTCAGGCAGTCTGTCATAAAAACACATAATTTAATCCACTTTCATAAAAGGAATCTACCAAAAATGCAAAAGATAACATAGTCTTACAAGAATGAAATGATGTTTTTGCAACAACAAAATGATTCCCACAAAGCTATTAGTCTAAAACTTGGCACGAACACAGAAAAATTCTTTCACATTTTGATTCACCATACAATACCCATCTAGAAAGCCTCTAATTGGCAACAGGTTTATGCCAATGCAGCAAAGGATACGTGGATAGAAAAACCCACAGTGGAACACTCTCAGTCATGAGTTGGACAAAATATGACCAAATATTGACTTTGAAGCTTGTTAGAATTGTACATTACCTGATTTTCTTGATTTTTATACTGTACTCCCATGTATGTTTGGACATTTTTAAATAAATTGTTGCACCTATTTCTAATGTTTCTAGCAAAATACAAAGAAAAGGGAAGTGGCTCAAGACTTTTCATTGTACCATCTCGACATACAAAGTAAATCCCAAGTAAAATGACTGCATTTTGAGTTATATTTTGTTTTGCAGCTGGAGTTCCTCTCCATCAGTCCCCTCTCCTTTGTCTCTGATCTTGGACCCAAGGGCTTGTAAGCAAAACACTGAGCTCATGTATTTTAGTGGGTTGGGAGTGAATAAGGGTATGGCAGGTGTTCATTGCATAATATGTCTGATCTTGACTCAGGGAGGGATATATCTTGAAGAGGTCAGGGGGTCACCGAATCCTAGGCCTGAACTGTATAGGCCATCATCAGATCTGCTTCCGCTGGTCACGCCGCTGGCTGGTGGTGAAAGACTCTTTCCTGTTGTACATGAAACGAGATAGTGGCAGCATCGACTTTGTGCTGCTGTTTGATCCAGAGTTCAAAACAAAAGTGGGTCGTGCTGACACAGGCACCAAATATGGAGTGTGCTTTGAGAACTTTACTCGGTATGTCAGCTTTGTCTTTGTGTATTATATGTACTGAGTTTTGCGTGTTTTTGCTGTGTTTGTGATGCACGCATTGCCTTTGTGCTTTTAATCCTTTTAATCAGGAATTTGATTATCAAGTGCAACGGCTATAGGCAAAGTCAATGGTGGAATTCTGAAATCAAGCGTCTGGCAGAAACATGTGACTTTCTCAAAACGCAACGCTTCGAAGGATTCGCTCCACCGCGAGAGAACACGCTCACTAAATGGTCAGTTATGTAGTCTGGCTCATATTTGTAATAATTCCAATAATCCTTTAGGATTTGTCCTCAATTTACCTTTCATTATTTGAAGGTATGTGAATGGAAGTGGTTATTTCGCTGACCTGGCTGATGCTCTCGAACAAGCCAAGGAGGAGATTTTCATCACAGATTGGTGGTAGGTGTCAAAAATGTCTGGATTTGCTGATCAAAATCTTTATGTAACTATAATTTTTCAATATTTTAGTTAAACCTGGAAACGTATTCTGTGTGTGTGTGTGTGTGTGTGTGTGTGTGTGTGTGTGTGTGTGTGTGTGTTGGGTTTTTTTTTTTTTGTTTTTTTTTTTTTTTTGGGCTTTTTTCACAGGCTCAGTCCTGAAGTCTTCCTAAAGAGACCAGCAACTAACTACTACTGGCGGCTCGATGAGATCCTCAAACGCAAAGCAGTAGGAAGTCTCTGTCTTGTTATTGTTGCCATCTTGGTTTTTTTTTTCTTCTTTTTCAAAATGTATATAATTTGTAGAGTTTTTTTTAAATAACATTACTTTAAATGAACCTGTTTCTGCAGGAAATGGGAGTCAAAGTGTGTGTACTGCTGTACAAAGAGGTGGAGATGGCACTTGGCATCAATAGTGAGCACAGCAAGAGGACTCTAATGAATATGCACCCAAACATCAAGGTCTTTCACTTCTCTGCACAATGTCTTGTAGAGTAGTAGGAGAGGAGGGACACAAATAACTGTCAAAAGAGCCCTGAATGCACATTTTAACACCAGTTTTACCCACTGATCCGTCAGGTGATGCGGCATCCTGACCACGTGTCTTCTGTGGTGTTTCTGTGGGCTCACCATGAGAAGATGGTGGCCATTGACCAAACAGTAGCCTTTGTAGGGGGGCTTGACCTGGCTTTTGGGAGATGGGATGACAGCCAGTATCACCTAACTGACCTTGGTTTGACAGAGACGACCGACGGGGTAACTGAAGGCGAAACGAGGAACGATGTAGATGTAAGAATGTACTATGAACCGTACAAACTGTAATGGATGACTCTGTTATCCAGGGCAATGGTATGGCTGGTGGCTCTAAAACATCTGAGCCAGATAAGCAAGGAGAGCAGGACCCACATGATTTGACTGGTAACACTAAACTGTGGCTTGGCAAAGATTACAATAACTTTATCAAGAGAGACTGGGTCCAGCTGGATAGACCATTTGAAGGTACTCTATCTAAATTTCTTTCAGCAGCTCATGCACACACATACACTGACAATGCCTGAACAGAGAGATGAAAGACTTGTTTTGGGTTTTTTTTGCTTCCTTTCCCCCCTCTTTTATCTTGTCAGATAACATTGATCGTACTACAGTTCCTCGCATGCCGTGGCGTGACCTGTCTGCAGCTTTTCATGGCAAAGCTGCCAGGGATGTAGCCCGCCACTTCATCCAGCGCTGGAATTTTACCAAGGTCAGACACTAAAGAAAGCTGTGTTAAACAGCAATAGTTTTAACATTGATCTTTAAATATCTATATGTATATTGTAAACATCACTTTTGCTTTACAAATGAGTCTATAGGTGTACAAGCTACAGGTTGGTTTAACATTTATACTATAAATATCCAAAGTTGTGAAACTGAAACATTGGATTGAAAATAGGTGATCTTTACTAAAACAGAGCTTAAAATAATCAGACTCCTGTATTACTGACTTGGACCTTGTATCCTTTTGTTTTATGTTATCCTGTGTGGTAATATGACTCATACAGTAAGTGCTAAAAACAAACAAACATCCCAACCCTCATGTTTCCATTAGAAGTATTGCTTAAAAACCTTTAAGCAATGCTTTGGAAACATGAGTAACAGGAAAGTGACAAAACTGAAATTGATTCATTTTTTCTGTCCTCTTCAGATCTTCAAAATCAAGTACAAAGACGACTTCTACCCTTACCTACTCCCCAAGTCTCATTCCACTGCTGACTCTCTGCCATTCACTGTGCCTGGGTCCAAGAAAGCCAAAGTGCAGGTATGTATATTCACACACAGACTCAAGATGACGTCAACATCTGTGTAAATATACAATTTTTAAAGTTCTAGTCTTTTTGCTCACAGATAGGCCCACATATGTGTTACTGTAGTCAGGGTATATTTTAGGTGCTTTAAGATTAAACAGTTCCGGGAATTCCCTGTGGGTAACTACCCACTTCCATGGCCCTCTGAGAACTATATTTTTTTCCAATTTGCTTAAATCACCAGTAGTAACGCTAATGTGATGCGTTAGCCAGCTGGTAGTTTGCAGAGCCACAACAACAGCAACATGCTGGGGGACTCTGTATCTGGAGCTGTTTGCTTGTTGTGTGTTCCAGGTTGCTGACAACAGCACAGATGTGCAAATTCATATTATGCAAATTAAATTGTGAATTTTGTGGGCTTTAAAGTAAAACAACATATCATCGCAACTGACCATTTTCTTTATATGCTGTCAATTATACAAGGAGCAAGTAATCTTAAACAGGTTAGTGGCTCTAACTCTTTCACTGTGCCTCCCATCTGCTGAGTATAGTTTCCAAAAGCATGAACAAATCAATCAATCATTAGTGCCCAGCATATTCTCATCTATTGCCAAGGATAGCACGCAGGAAAACATACTGGAACCACTTTGGTTGTTGTGGTCCTTTAACTTTGTTGTAATCCAAATTTAATTGATTATAATCACTTAATAAAGCCTAGACTTTTCCATTTGAGAGGAATGTGTTGTTTACACGGGCAGTGTTAAAATCCTTCTTTAATGACTCTGCTTATGTTTACATAGGTTTTTCAGATCTTTCCTGAAGTCCAAAGAGCACCTTTTTAGCCCTTTCATACATTGTCGTCAAAACAACGACAGGTTAAGATGTGAGCCTTCGTGCATATGATGTGACATTAGCATGCTAGATACATTATATAATTATTTATTATTATATTATTATATAATAGTTTTATTCATCACTGCTTACATATTTGCTGCAGAACTGTAGCTGGTTGTAAAACTTTCCACAGTTCTGTTTCAGCAATTCAGTCATGTGCAAAAGAAAGTGTAACCCCTTTCATTTCTAATGTTTTATGTAACAAGAGAAACCTCATCATTGCACAGTTATTTAAATGCATGGTGGTGGTGCGGTGATTATTTGGGCAGGCTAGCTTGAACCAGATGATTTTTTTTATTCTGTCTGATATGTAAAACCTTAGAACTAAAAGAGTCTGTACTTTCATTTGCACAGGACTGTAGGCTTCACACTAGAGCTTGATAGAAACTGGGTTCTCCTACACAGAAGGTCAACCTTGGATATGGGAAAACACAAAGACTTTCCCTCTAGCTGCCAGTGCTCATATGAAAGACTTTTTGTGTCACACAGCTCCAAGCTATAATGACATGGTGTAAAGAGAGCTTTCAACATCACTGTTAAGACGGCAAGAAGAATTGAAAACATGTAGAGTGCACATTAATGAAACGTTGCTGTTGGTCTTATGTATACTGTATTCTTATTGAATAATTATTTAAGACCTTAATTGCTGTAAACAAGCCAAGAATGAAAGACCTCTACTGACTTTTACATGAATTTATTCTTTTGTGCTGCCAGGTCAGATCTTACAGAGGAAATCAGATGGGTATTTCTGTGCTACAACAAAGAGACACTGTTCTAGTGTTGGAAATGCAGCTATTCAGTATTTGCTGGGTTTTGTTTTTTTTTGTGCTATGGCAGATGGTGGAACAAAAGTAAAGCCTGTAGAACAAAACTACTTCCAACATATTTATCCTGTTTAGTAAAGCCAGAGAAAACAAATGCAATGCCAAGGACAGAGTGGGATTACAAGTGGCAGCATCTCATTTGCAACAGGCTTCATAGGATCTATGGTCCAGAGAGACACCAGCATAAGCAGCACAACTAGCAGGTATCCCCTTAACAGAATAATAGAATAATAATATATTGCTAAAGATGCTGCGTTAGCAACTTTGTGAAGATGCTTGTTTTGTTAGAATAATTCAAAAACAAGATGACAATATGTTAGAACTGTATTTAATCAGTATTTTTAGCCAGTGTTACATGCTGCAGTTAAAACTGCTCAATCAGTGAGTGTCCAGTAACAGATACTTCTATTGTGGATGGTGGCCTGTAACCATAACCCTTGCTCCCCATTATGTTGTAGCTTTCCTATCAGGTTCTGTAGCTGCTTTATTCAGGTTTCAGGGTCATTGCCTCAGATTACACAATATGTCTTCAAACTTTTAGAGGTGCGCTCCCTTTTTGTGCATCTGCTCCATTTCTTCTGTTAAGTATCCTATTAAAATTCATAGAAATGGGCAAATTTACATGTGCAAGGTAATATGATATGTAAGTGTGATTGCAATGGTGAATATCCACAGTAATAGTAAAATGACACCATTGAAAAGAGAAAATATATGCATGATTTATAAGTATATCCAGTGCTAAGTTGAATTTTTGGGGTTTTCTCAGGTGCTGCGCTCTGCTGATCGTTGGTCAACTGGAACCTGTGAGAGCTCAATCCATAACGCCTACATCGACACCATCAACAAGAGTGAACACTACATCTACATCGAGGTAATTAAGATTAACATTGTAGCACTTTACAGATAAATGTACATCTTTAAGCAGGCAGTGTGTCATCCTGTCTAAGCCATATTAACGCTCGCTGTGCCTTAATATGGTTTAGACAGCAGTGATACAGTCAGGGCTCCCATTGGGACAAAATTGTCACCGTAATCGCAAATATGTTGCCCAAGAATAGGCTCTGATTTGGAAAAAACAAATCTGTTTACCAGCATGCCTACTGTAATGACTTTTCCTGAATCTGAGTATATCCAAAGCCCACTTCCTTCATTGCCAGCTACCTGCTAGCTTTGGCCCTCACCTCATACTGAGCCACCATCTGCCTTGCCTCTGCCCTTAGAACCAGTTCTTCATCAGCTGTTCCGACCAGAAGACTGTCCATAATGGCATTGGTGATGCAATCGTGAATCGAATTCTGCGTGCCTACAGGTATGATTTGAGTGTGTTGGTTTTCTAATATTTGTCTATTGTCTTTCGGAAGGGCTGTGTACAAAATGCATTCATTAAATATGTTTTGTACCAGATTTAGCTACTAGCTAATTTCCATCTGCAGTCCCTGGGCAATTTAAGAAGCAGAAGTAGCTGAATTCTATCAGCTCAGACACACATACAACAGTTACAAGTGTTTCTTACTTGTTGGCCAGCAGCATCCCATGAAGGAGCAGTGGCCATCTTCAGCTAAGATGCTCATTTTTAACTTGTAACGATGTGTGACAGCGGCTGTCAATCATTAGTGTATGCCCTGCCCATGCCTCGCCCACTTGACACATGCCCACAACACAAAATCAGGGTCAAAAGTTTGACAAATGAAAAAAAGCGGAAAAAAAGGCCCGAAACTGAAAAAAAAATTAATTTGTAACAGAAAATAAAATTTGAAGCTGAAAAAAATGAAACTAAAAAAAAAAAGTCATTTCCATGAAAACAAATAATTTATTCAAATTATTTTATATCAAAAAGAATTTCAACTTCAAATCACCTTTTTGAAATGAGTAAAACTTTTGACCATGATTTAGCTCCATACTTTGTAATTCAGCAGAAACTCGCTCAGGTCCTTGCATGCCATCAGATTTATCTTGTGTTTTTTTTTCCATATTGCATTGAAATGTTTAGAAAAGCTGTGGCTTTAAAACAGCAGTTTGTGAAAGAAGTTAAGACAAGACATGTAAGAACAAATGCAAATATCACTGAGCTGGTAAACTAGGGGTACACATTTGAAACAAAATGTTTAGTTCAAAGAAATAACAAAACCAAATAGAAATATACATTAGACCTCATCTTTTATCTGCAGAGTACAATGTACAGTGTTGATGTTGTGTTTTTTCAGAGAAAAGAAGAAGTACAGGGTGTATGTGGTGGTGCCTCTGCTTCCTGGATTTGAAGGAGACATCAGTACAGGAGGTGGAAATGCCATTCAAGCTATTCTGCACTTCACTTACAGGTGAGAGCCTTTTCCGCCCATTAGCACTCTGCACTCAGCCCACACATCAGCAAGCACTACAACTTATGAAAGCCACAGTAAAAACAAAACTTCTCAGCTTCGTCTGGTTTAAAGACATATTTCTGATTGAGCAGAAATGTCACTGATAGAAAATGCATAAGACATGTCAATAAAACTGGTAATGGAAGTTGGGGTAGCTACCATGCATGTAAGGTTTCTATCAATCAACTGGTCCAACTGGAATAGAGCATATCGAGTCATATTACATATTACATTGAGTGATGTTGCTTAATCAGCTTTGTCAGCATGTTGTTATTGCCAGAATGCAGCATGGCCATGTTATGGTTTCACTATCATCCATCACATTTCCAAATCTGCCTTTGATGTTATGCCCAGAAGTGTACTCTCTGTATATGCTCTAGATATTTTTGGGTTTTTTTTGTGAGATTCCTAAATTATTTCCCCTTATGCTGGCTGGCTTTCTTAATGTAAGGTTTTATTCTGTCATCCTAGGACCATGTGCCGAGGGGAGTTCTCCATCCTGTCAAGACTAAGCGAATGTAAGTTTTTTTTGTCACTTACCTGCTTTGTTAGACCTCGGAAATCAGCCTGACATCAGCCTTTGCTGCCTGGCTAACATGCATCTTTCCTTCCCCTTGAGTTGTTCCTTTAAATTGACTCTACTGGTCTTCACTTCACATCATCTCATGTAAATAATGTGTTTCTGCTCTGGCCTGCAGTGAAGGATCAGTGGACAGAGTACATCACACTGTGCGGATTGAGGACGCATGCCCAGCTCTCCGAGTCACCTGTCACAGAGCTCATCTATGTTCACAGCAAGACCCTCATTGCTGATGACCGCTGCTATATCATTGGTGAGTCACCGCTGGGCATTCAAGGATTATAATTCTGACCTTGAGTCATCACAGAGGTTCATGACAAAACGATGATGACATAATGCTGCCTGCAGCTGATATGATTTTTTTTAATGTGTTTTTGGCTTTCAGTGTAAAAATAAAACTGAATCGATACATTTTATATGTAGTTTAGTAGCACCTATAACTGTAGAATACGGATATGAACGAATACAGTCATTTATATATAAAAAGATAAAAAAAATAGGACGACTTAAAAAATGGATGAGACCAATGTATGGTGCAATGACTTTGAATTCTTTTTTCTTTCTTTCTTTCATTGTTTAGCCTTACACTCTTTAAGATTTTAGGCTTACTCCATATGAATATGCAGATTCACATGCAAGTCTTTGTGGGAGGAACAGAGGGATTGCATTTGCTTAAACGTGCTCTGGAACCCACTAGCTATTGATGACAGTTAGCTTTGTATTACCTTTTAAAAAGATTTATCTGAATTCTTAAAGGTACAGTGAAGTTGTTTTTTGAGTTTGTTGAACAGAAAAACAGAATATTATACTCAACAACATACTTATATTGATTAGTGTGTAAGTACGTTTTCCAACAAACTGATGCATTCTCATAAACGTAATCCATTAAAAATACAAAGAAGCGGGCACTAATCGATGGAAGTTAACCATGTTACCCCACCCTCTTGAATACAGTGATTCAGATGAACATCGCCGTCCCGCTTAATCATGTTTTATGTATGTGGGTAGAGACAGCTACATACACAGTACGCCAAAGGTGGAGGAGAAGTGAACTCATAGGTGTGGAGACAAATGTAATTTATGTCTGCACCTTTAGTCTCAAGAAGGTATGAAGGGTCATGCGTTTGTTTTATCTCCTGAACTGAAGTCAGTGCTCTAACAAAAAAACACGCTTAAACAATCGTATTTAATGTCGATACTGCTGCAGTTACTTACTGTCAGCAGATCAGACATGTGATCCTCCAATATCTGGAGAGCTGATAATTAGCCAACTAAATGGCAACAACAGCTGGTTATGCTAACATTGTGCTAGCTAATGTTAGGCTCGAGTGTCCTAAAGATCACTCTGATAAAGAATCTGAATACATTTTCACACTGTATGAAAATATCCGAGGTCAAAAATGTTAGAACCACTTCAAAGAAAGTTTCACTAACAGAGGCTAACAGCGGCAAAAAAAAAAAAAAAAAATCAGGATGTTGTCAACAAATCACCTCCGAATCTCTGTCATTAGACAGATTTGAGCTTTAGAGACTCATGCTGACATATTGAACTCCATTTCCAAAATTTTACAGCCTCCTCCAGAGTAAATAGACGTGAATGCATTGGAGATTTCTCACTATATTCTGTACACCTTATAGGTTGTCGGCTATAGGTTCTATGTATTTTTTTCTTTTGCACTTAATACATGAAGAAAGATAAACAAAATGTTCTAAACAGTCCATGGACCTATTAAAGCAGAACTAGAGAAAAAAAAAGCAGCACTCATTTTAAATAAGGCTAA